>NC_045174.1:16991205-16993705 GCF_900700415.2 Clupea harengus | reverse complement strand
TGTGTATGTGTGTGTATGTGTGTGTGTGTGTGTATGTGTGTGTGTGTGTGTGTGTGTGTGTGTGTGTGTGGGTGTGTGTGTGTGTGTGTGTGTGTGTGTGTGTGTGTGTGTGTGTGTGTGTGTCGATGCTGGCTGTCATTTGCTGGGTCATGGTGACGTAGTGGCCCGTGGCGGGGGATGATGATGTCATGGCGAAATGCCGTGTCCGGAGCAGTACGTGTGTGTGTGTGTGTGTGTGTGTGTGTGTGTGTGTTTGGGGGGGGGGGGGGGGTGTAAACAGTGACCTGTGGTTAAATGGCTTCATTGTGGCTGTGGAAGGAGGCCAGACTTTAGAGGAGGGGGGTGACCTCTGTGATTAATGGCAAAGCATGCTGGGAAGTGACACAGCAGCGTCCGGCGCTGGCTAATAGGGTCGGCTAATGCCAATGCCATCAGAGGCAGCTTCCTTCGTCTTCATTAACCAGGATATCCTCCCTCGCCTGCTCCTTTTTTCCCTTCTCACCCTCTCTCTCTCTCTCTCTCTCTCCCTCTCTCTCTCTCTCTCTCTCTTCTTCCTCTTCTCCTGTCTTTCTTCCCTCTCCTCCTACTCCAGAATGCCTCAACCACCCTATCGTTCTCACGCATAGAACCTCAATCCCACAGTTCCTCGCACTCTCTCTAATAATTACACTATTTCACGCAGAACCCCCCCCCCCCCCCCCCATTCTCCCAAGTGTCTTCCGACTCTCCATCTCTCTATCCTTTTTCCCCACCTTCCACGTCATCACCTTTTCCCCTCAACTCTGCATTTCCTGCCATTATGACCGCAATGCATTGTTCTCCCCGGACCATAATATGAGAAGAGTATTGTTTTGGGAGAAGTGCTGATAACAGATATTAAGCTCTCCTAAACCTAAATAGCAGATTAGGTTTTAATGCGTCTGCACGGGTCCAGAGCTGAGGTGCATTCAAAATAGCAAACAAAGGCCAACGTTCGTGAACGTCTCCAAACAGTTTTTTTCCATTTGCTTTGTGCTCACTGCAAATGTTTGCGAACACACACGAGTGGTCTAAGGAGGTTGTTCTTGGCAAACAAACATACAATGCTTAAATCGAAATTTGGAATCTTGTACATACACACACAAAAAAATGCTCCAATTTAAAAGTCCAAAGAAACACGTTCGCATCTGTTTGCCGACCTTGAACGCGCCTCTGGATAGGATAGGGCGTATGTCTGACCCCCTTGTAGCGTGAATCTGCTGAGTCTGAACCAAGCTGGTGAAATGATGACCTGTCCAGATAGTGTTCCAGTTAATGACACCTGTACTTTATTTCCACCAGCTTGTATTTGAGTGTGGAGGGTCTTTATTAATGATATTCTTCGTGTGGTTTATAACCCCCATATTCATTTATATGCTGATGACCCAATCTTGTATACCTCTGGCCCTTCACCTGATGCAGTGATACAAATCACTTCAGGATAGTGTTCTTGAAATACAGCAGGCTTTTACTAACCTCAATTTATCGTTAAAACGCTGCCAGGACTGAAGTTATGGGGTTTGGTCGAAAGGGTAGTGTGGTCCCCTTCGCCTGGGACATTACCACCAGAGCAGGAACCGTCCTAGAGCAGGAACCGTCCTAGAGAAAGAACCGTCCATAGCTACCGAGCACATTGTCCTTCTCTCACCATGTTGCAATCAAAGGTTCAGGCAGAACTTGGTTCCCTAGAAATTGTTCCTCTTTTTACATCTGCTGCCAAACACACAATTGTTCAAATCACCATACTACTCTTATCTGGTTATGGGAATACAATTTATAGATTTATGGCTTGCAAAGGAACACTTTCAAAAGCTTGATACAATCTATTATTCTGCTATCCGATTTGCTATGAGTGAGCCCCCTTGAAAACACACTGCTGCCGTTTGTGTTCTCTGCTCAAATGGCCTTCACTGCATACTCTTCGTAACATCCACTGAGTTACGCTTATTTATAACACTCTTTTGGGAGAGTCAACTCCATATTTCAGTCAGTTACTGCAGCCAAAATCTGTGTCCAAGTACAATGCGCGGTCTTCCCGGTACATCAGAGTAAAGTCTGTTACAAAAAACACTAAAACTGGTACGAATTTGTCTCAATCACTGCATTTAAGGGCCAGCTTATTGACACTTTTTGATACTTGAGTGTGAGTGAGCGTTTTAATTAGTTGATTAGTTGATTGACTGTATGATTGGGTAGTTTTCGATTTTGTTTGTCTTGTTGTTTGTATTTCCCCCCTCTCCGCCCCCCTACAGGTGTCTTAAGGCACTTTCCAGACTGTCAGTGTAATTAAGAAATTGCTCTTAATGTCTTGCCTGGTAAAATAAATGTAAAAAATTATCAACATGATCTCAGTGTGGGATATGATGACTGGGACAAGTCAGTGGGCGAATGTGTGTGTGTGTGTGTGTGTGTGTCTGTGTGTGTGTGTGTGTGTGTGCGTGTGTGCGTGTGTGTTACTGTATATGTGTGCATGCTTTGTGCC
>NC_045174.1:16963300-16968205 GCF_900700415.2 Clupea harengus | reverse complement strand
AGACACACACAGACATACACACACACACAGACAGACAGACACATACACAAACACACACACCACACACACACACACACACACACACACATACACAGAGAGAGAGAAAGAGACAGAGACACACACAGACACACACAGACATACACACACACACACACACACACACACACACACAAACACACACAGAGACATGCACATATACAACCACACACAGACACACACAAAGACATCCAGACATGATTCAGCATTTCAACTATCAGCATCCAATTAATTTCTTGTATTTCAGTTATTAAAAACAGAGGAAGACGAAGATTGAAGATCAAAACAGATCATTCCAGATCATTCCAGACATGTCAGAGGTGATACTTGGCCCACCGGCGTGATGGTAACATAGTGTCAGGAAGAGAGAAAAAAAGATGGAGAGAGGGAAGGAGAGGGAAGGGAGGGAAAGAGAGGGGAGGGAGGGAGGGAGGGAGAGAGTGCGAGAAAGAAAAAAAGTCAATAAGGCAAAGCAAACAAGAGGAAACGTTTCATTAAGGGAACTTGGCGCAGGGCAGACCAGGGTATGGGTGGGTGTGTGTGTGTGTGTAACTCAAGCACACACTGGAAACACACTCTCTGAAACATACACACACACACACACACATACGTACAAACTCTACACACTGCATCTGTAAGCTGTAAGTAATACAAACAGACGATACTCAGCTAAGACATGCACAGTCTCTGCCAATGGACAAATCACATAATCTGCAAATGCACCGCTAACAGGCACAGCACAGCACACACATACAAACACAAAATCATACATTACGGCCTCTTCATTTTTCAGTGTCATGCATTATGACCTAATAACATTTTCAGCTATGTACTATGGTTTGACTATTAAATATGTTTAAAAAAAATGCAGTGAGTGTCTAGTACTGTGAGACAAACATAAGCACAACGTGTGTGTGTGTGTGTGTGTGTGTGTGTGTGTGTGTGTGTGTGTGTGTGTGTGTGTGAGAATAGATGTGCATGCATTTATGATCATTGTCAGGGTTGAGGCTTGTGGGTGTGTGATATGGGTTGGATATACGTGTGTGTGTGTGTGTATGTGTGTGTGTGGGTGTGTGGCCATTGTCTACTCTAAGTGTCGTGGGCGTGTTAAGTCTAGGTGTCCTGCCCCTTTGAACCCTGGGAAAGACAGACCTCCTCCAGGCCTGTAATTGTGTCCCCCCCCCCCTTCCCCTCCCTTACATACAACAGCATGTCAGGCCGAGAGATAGATAGAGAGACACAGAGAGAAAGAGAGAGAGAGAGAGAGAGCAGAGCGAGAGCCTCAGGCGGTCGGCGGCAGTGACTCGGAACGCTGTTTATCTTGCGCGAGCAGTCATTTGGTAATTTCACACTTTTAAACATCCATGCTAACCCCGTCCTTGTCTGACGCGTTAATTAACTTTTATCGTCGCAGGAAATGAAGGAAGTGCGGCCCCCGACGCTACCTTACCTTTTAATTGGGCTCCGCGAGCTTCTATTTGCGTCGCCGCTGCCGCTGCCGGCGCTACCACCGCGGCGCACGGAAGAGAAGGAGGCTGCCCTCCCTGCGACACACACAGTGTGGGCATATGTCAACCCAAGACCTGTGTGTGAGATGTGTGTGATTAGTGTGGTTTGTTTGATGTGTGGATGTGGTACATATGGTTTTGAGTGTGCTCTAAGAGCAGTGCTGTTGTGAACTTGAGACCTGCCTCTGTGTGTGTGTGTGTGTGTGTGTGTGTGTGTGTATGTGTGTGAGAGAGAGAGAGAGAGATGTACTTTGATTTAACGCTTTGCAGTTCCTAATTATTAAAGTAGCACTGCTAATTAAGGCAGATTTCTCTCACACAGGGGAAAGATGTACAAACATGTTTTACGCGCCCGTTGTACGCATAATTTCCGTTGCAATGTGCGCCTAAAAACACAGCCTACAAACAGATCGCACAAGGCTAAAACAGCATTCTGCCTGCCGCAGTACAAGCTTTGTCGCTATCAGCAATTTTGTCTGACAAACAGCCTGTACACTTTTCCCTGCTCCATCATAGGCCCGTCCCCTTCGGTGGTAATTGTAAGTGTATCCCTCCACCTCGTCCCCTTCGGTGGTAATTGTAAGTGTATCCTTCCACTTCGGTCCTCCACATTGTGTAACCCCCTCTACCACGATGGACACGATGATACTGAGAATGAATGATCGTTCCACAATACATCACTGATGTTCCCTGGCAATGCACAGCTTTTTTTGGTGTTTTCTGATGTCTGCCATTACTGTTGTTAACGACGCTACACTAAAGTCTCTGGCTGTACGTTCGGATGTTGGACATTGGTGGCGTACGACTAAATCCGGCACTCCGCTGCGTGTTGAGCATGTTGGGTAGGAAATGTGTCCGAATGTGCCCGGCGGTACCCTACGGAACCCCACAATGTCACATGACATGAAAGCCTCTCTGGAGCAAGGCGGCGGCCATTTTGATGCAGTTGCTCTCCATCGACTGCACGAGCTAGAACAACCCTTCATGACGTCAGAACGTCATCCTCATTGGCTGGAAACTCCCATGACACACATGACTTGTATTTCCTAATGCTAGAACTCGTGAATAGTTTTTGGGTGCAGTATGTAGGATTCGGGGGGGATCTATTAGCAGAAATTGAATATACTATTAATAATTAAGTTTTCATTAGTGGATAAACAACTGTAACTACGTGATTGTGTTTTTGTTAACTTAGAATGAACGCATATACATAGGGAGTGTGTCCTTGTCCACGGAGTCCGCCATGTTGTGCTGCTATGTGCTTTCTACAGCAGCCCAGAAGGGACAAACCAAAACACCGGCACTAGAGAGGGCCTTTCAACTTTTTATGGCATCTGGCGGCCACCGTAGCTACAAGTTTTGAAAGGGAGAAGTATTCAGTTGGTTGCAATCTGCAGTCTCACCACTAGATGCCACTAAATCCTAAATACGGTGCCTTTAAAAATGAAGAAAAACGTTGATCTCGTACCTGATTTCTGCAACAGTGGCACTGAAAACTTTCACTACTCTATTATATTATGCTACAACGTAGGCTGAAGATAAAAAATGTGCAGATGTTATTGATGTGGGTCACGTAGATCGGTTGTTCACCCTATGCTAAAGGAGATAGCACAGAAGCACCTTTCTGAGCATATTAGAGAATTCGTATGTATATGTCTATGGAGAATTCGACCAGCTCTTATCATGGCTGCCACTTCGATACTTCCGGGTCATTTCACTCAGTTAGTAACCTTCGTAAGCAAAAAAGACTGTACGAACGGGGCCGGCAGTTCACGTTGACCATCATCAGGTCAGCAAAGTCAGCCTCGAACTTGAACGCAGCTGTTGTCAGAGTACCCTCCGTTCGAATCGGTGGGCGTGGCTAAATCGCTTCTGGCTAAAGGTCAATTATGGGAAGAGATGAATGAATGTTCCGCCTTTTGAAAGTAGTTGTAATTCAGATTGTGTATCTGATGCGTGCATATAGGAAACACCCAGAAACAATGGAAGCGGTAGTCCATCCTCAGCACCAGTTTGGCTCATTTGTACCATTTTAAAAGCAACCTTTACATTTATGTCTATTTATGTCTTGCCATTTCGTTTTCATTCTTTTAAGTACACTATTGATTTTGTTTGTTATAGCCGCACATGTCCTACTACTATTTTTGAGAGTAGTGTAGAATTACTGCCCCGTATTATCTCTCTGCTTGATGACACGTTGTTAGCATGTATATCTATTTCCGGATCGCTAAAATCCTGTTTCCTTCTCTTGTCAGACAGTGGTTCCATGATTCCATTCAATTGCGCTTCCATGGGACATTCTAAAACGCTTAAAAAGAAAAATCTGAACGTGGTTAATGTTTTAAAACAGCGATCAATGATCATCTCACATGTCATGAACACCTACCTACCAAAAAAGCTAAACTGAAATCCAAGGCCGCCCATTATGGGCAAAGGAAAATGATTAACGCAAGATATTTTTTAAATATTTTATATTTAAATAGGAGATACATTAGGTACATTAGGACACATTAGGAGGACATTAAGCACCATTAAGCTTTTTACATATAATGGGCGCTAACGAAGAGGAAAACGCCATACTCCCTGGAGTTCGGTTTTGATGTTTTGAGGCGGAAGTGTTTCTGACGGCCGAGAGAAATTTGGTGATCATTGAGCGCTGTTATGGAACAGTAAGCCATGTTAAGATTTTTGAGGCATTTTAGAATGCGTTGTCCTTTTAGTTGCGGATGCTGTGAATAACGGTGAGAAGGCGGTGACGTGCGTTGATTACGTGATCAGCTGCAAGTGTAGTACATTCCATGTAAAATGAAAAGACACAGCGTGCGCTTTCAGCGGACGAGCCAAGTCGTTGTTTATGCTGCGCTATCCAACGGACGTACATCTGCCCCACAGAGGTAGACACACACACACAAACACAAACACAAACACACACACATACACACACACACACACACACACACACACACACACACACACACACACACACTCTCTCTCTCTCTCTCTCTCTCTCTCTCTCTCTCTCTCACACACACACACACACACCTCTGATTTGCTGCCCTGTATTTAATAGATTGATTTAATTATACCCCAGCAGTGCAAACCCAACCGAAATGAGCCCCTTACTTTGGAATTCAATTACTCATTTAGCCCAACACCACTAAAAAGATCCCCCAGCCCAAAGTCTCTCTAAAATCTGAGAAAAGAAAGCAAGTTTCCTGTTTTTCTCCCATCAGCCCTTCATCTCCCCCTTTTATCTCTCTCTCCTCCCTTCTACTCTTTTTCTCCTCTACCTCTCCTATTCAGTTTGTCCCATGAGATTTGGTTCTTTTCTTCTTTGTACCCATGGTGATCTGTGTGTGTG
>NC_045174.1:16930800-16940800 GCF_900700415.2 Clupea harengus | reverse complement strand
GGACCCCAAAGTGACGGGCCCCACATTTGTGCCCTCGGTCAGCCCCCTGGGGGATAAGACCAGCGGACCCTTCCAGCTGGGTAACCCCCACTGCCGCGGCACAGGCGGAGGAGGGGGTGGCGGCGGCGGCATGGGCATGTCCAGCGGAGGGTCGGGCAAGGAGGCCAAAGCTCCGGAGAAGCCCAGCGGGGGAGGTGGGAGCAGGGGTAGCGGCTCGGCGAACATCCCCTCCAACCCCAATCCTCCCCATTCCCATCCCCCCAGCAACTGCCAAAGGAAACCTGCCCAGCAGCAGCAGCACCATCAGCATCAGTCCCATCAGCACCCACAGCAGGAGCCGCCGCCATCGCAGCAGCAGAAGCATTCCTACGGGAAGGCAGATAAAGGTTCTGATTGGTCGCACGGCTCTCATCCGCACCAAGCACACACGCATGCGCAGTTGCATGCGCAGAGGCACGCGCAGTCGCAGCACCCGGCTGCGCGATCCTGCGGAGCGGAGAGCGTGAATGGCGGCGGCGGCGCTGGTGGCGGTGACGGCACGGACGTCTACCGGCCCTCGCTGCCCCAGGGGGCCAAAGCCGGTGTTCATTCTTTGCCGCACAGCGGGGCCCATTTGGCCAAGAGCGGACCTTACGCGAGCACGCCGCCCTTTCGGGACTATTCTCACTCAGGTCGCCCGCCCAACGCTTCGTCGACATCTTCATCCTCTTCATCGTCAACTGAGGGGAAGGGCAGCGGCGGCGGAGAGGGCAGGTGCGCGGTGACCCGCGACGGGCAGAAGGTCGCTAGGATACGGCACCAGCAGCACGGCGCGTCGAGCTCAGAGCACACGCACAACGGGAAACACCGGCCGGAGGGGTCGGCAGCGCCCGCGCTGGTGTACGGCAGCCACGCGGCGGCCGGTATACCCCCCAGCGGATGGGCACCACCGCCCCCACCCCGCGGGCACCATGACGACCCACACAAGGCGTACATGGACTCGTTCAGTAACGGCTCCAGTTCTGGTCCTACTTCTGGATCTGGTTTTGGTTCCACCACAAGGACCCATGTGCCTCCGCACGCACCCCACGACCAGCAGCATCAGCCCCCAGCAGCAGCCCCTCCCCACCAGAGGGACTCTTCAGCGCCCCCTAGTGACGGTGGTAGCAGCAGCACCGCCGGTGGTGGCAGTGCCATGAAGAGCCTGATGAAGTACAGCAGCCAGCCGCTGGCCCTCTCCCAGCAGAAGAGCCCCTTCGGGGGCCTGGGGTGCCTGAAGGGGCAACAGAACCAGGGGGCAAACCAGGGTGGTGGTGGTGGAGGCAGCGGTGGGATCGGCGCGCTCCAGGAGGGGCACAAGCAGAGCCTGCCCCCGAGGAGGGGTTCGTCGTCATCGTCGGTGGAGGGGGGCGAGCGGTCGGAGTGTGGTGGCCGGGCGAGCCGGGAGTCCAGCGACTCGACCGGCGAGAGCGAGGTGCGCCAGCCCCCCGTCGGGATCGCCGTGGCGGTCGCCAGGCAACGGGAGCCCCCCTGTCGCCCCCCTGACGTGCACCCGAGCCACAGCCGACACGGCAGGGTGCTGCCCAGCATGAAAGGTGAGAGTGTGTGAAGGAACAAGTGTGTGTGGAAGACCCTAGGGGGATTTTACTGAGTGCCTTTTACTCAAGTGTGTGTGTGTGTGTGTGTGTGTCTGTGTGCGTGTGTGTGTGTGTGTGTGTGTGTGTGTGTGTGTGTGTGTGGATGGAAGGATGTGTGTGTGTAAGTGTGAGAGAGAGAGAGTGTGTGTGTAGGTCTGTCTGTGTGTGTGGTTTTCCACAGTGAAGGTGGGTGAGCGATTGGAAAGGCTTGGTAGTGGTTGCCAGGTTTGAGGTTTTTGATTGATTGGGAGGCCTGATGGGGGTTGCCAAATTAGGTGTTTGAGTATGATGGTTAGATTTATTGGTGGTTGCCAGATTGTAGGTCTGTCAGTAATGACAAGGTGTGGGGGTCGTTGCCAGATTGGAGGTGTGTGAATGATGATGAGAATTAGCGTCGATTGCCAGATTGGAAGCTTGGTGAATCATGTGCTGCCACTACCAGGGTTGCCAGATGGGAAGTAGAGTTTGTGAATGATGGGTGTGGGGGTTGCCAGATTGTGGCACTGATCCCATGCTGTGTTTTTCAGGTGTGCCGCGGTCCATGTTCCCGCTGGAACGGGAGTTGGAGGAAGAGAGGAAGAGGATGACGGAGGAGCAGCTGGGTCTGCCTCCGCTCGAACGCGACCGCGAACTCTTCATCAGGTACATATGCTGACATCTGACACATCTGTCTGTCCGTCTCTCTATGTCTCTCTATTTGTTTATCTGTCTGTCTGTACATACCTGTCTGTCTGTGTATTTGTATATTGTATATATCCTTCTTGTCATTATGCAGTCTTTTATCAGGAGATTGAATTCCAACTCATGTTATGAAAAGGAATGTAAATATCATGAATCTCGGGCCCCCATCGCAGGGAAAACAAAGAACGGGTTGAGTTTGCCAGGATCCACCCGTCCAGCAGTTGCCATGGTGATTTGACCTCTCACCTCATCGTGCCGGGCGGAGCTTCCTTGCAGGCCAGCCAATTAGGCGCAGACCCATCTGCACACGCCCACCCTGCTCATCATCACTGGATGCCGCGGACAGGAAGCACCTCCCTCTGGATGACTGGACACTCCTACGGTGAGGCTCCGCCTCTTCCTTCCATATTTAGTCTCAGATATCCCATTTTCCCAACAGTATTCCCAACAGTATTCCCAACAGTATTCCCATTCAGCTCAGCAGGCATTTGGAGAAAAAGGAAAACTTCCATGCCTCATGTCAGAAATAATGAGCCTCTACAATTTTGGTCAACACCCATAAGCACTCACACACATAAGTGGTTGGGCATATGGTCAGGAATGTTTACTCATTTTACTGAGAGAATTAAAGGAGAGGCTGACTCAAAGGCTGACATTCTGTGTTCCGTGTTCCGTGTTCCGCAGGGCTGAGCCACGCGGCGCTGCACCAGAATCTGGCGCAGGGCTTCTCGGCGGCCATGCCCGGTGCCCTGCAGTCCGTGCTGCCCCTGCCTCAGGACCCGTCCGCCGCGCTGGTGGTCCTGCCAACCGATCACAGCGCCCACACGACAGCCCACCACCTGGGTACGTGTCCAAAGCACCCGCTTCCGCCCCCTCTCCCTCTCCCCCTGCCCCCCCCCTCCCGCTCCTGCTCCTGCTCACTGTGGCAATTAGCTTAGTGTAGTTTAGCCGTAATCAGCTGTGGCTTGAGCTCTCGCTCCGCTGGCAGAGGTTGGCACCAGTCATGCCACGGTCGTAGGCTCGGTGCCAAAGGAATGCCAGCGCTGACGAAATCACACACCTTCACTGTGAGAGGAAGTTCTAACTGAACACACAGGCTGTTTTGTCTGTTTTTAGATATGGTACAGTAGCTTTACTGTTTTAGTGCCTTAGTGATTGGTACTCTTCAAAAAAATTTAAAAATAAATGGTTGTTAAGTTAGATTTTTGTAGTTTAGCCGTAATCAGCTGTGGCTTGAGCTCTCGCTCAGCTGGCAGAGGTTGGCACCAGTCATGCCACGGTCGTAGGCTCGATGCCAAAGGAATGCCAGCGCTGACAAAATCACACGCCTTCACTGTGAGAGGAAGTTACAACTGAACACACAGGCGGGGTTGTCTGTTTTTAGATATGGTACAGTAGCTTTAATGTTTTAGAGGTAGTTAAGTTATATTTTTATATTTTCTCTATGTACTGTACCTCAGATGCAGATAAAAAGCTGAGACGTGAATGTAAATTATATTTTAACTGCAAAATATGTGCATTGTTTCTAAGCTCTGCATGTTAAGTTTACACACTGAATGTATGACGCTCACATAGCTAACACGGTAATAGGAGTTTGTGACGCAGCACATAGAATTTGTCTCCACTTGATGATGAAACTTGAATCTAGTTACTCATCTAATCTAGTTCTCTTAAGAAGTTTCTCGAAGGATGTACATTGAATCCTGGTGCCTGAGAACCTCCCATTTAAAGGTTCCCCTGTTCTGTGGACATGCCAAAAAAGAACCCACGTCGGTTCTAGATGGCACCGTTCATATCTGGCTCCCTGAGCAGCCAGCCAGGCAGGCAAACAGGCAGGCAGATAAAGATGGCCGCCGATCATCAGCGCTGTTTGGTTATGATTGCCACTCAAGAGCACGCTGCGCTGGATCAATCCATTTGAAACGCTGGGCCTGCCTGTAGATTGCCCTTATTCAGTGTTAAGGGGCTGAGTAGTGAACTGGAGAGAGAAGTGGAGGAGGAGGAGGAGGAGGAGTGGGGAGGAAGAGAGGAGGGCGGGGGGTAGAGGAGGGGAAAGGCGAGGAGAAAAGGGGAGAGAAGAGAGCAGAGGAGAAAAGGGGAGAGAACAGAGCAGAGGAGAGGAGGAGAAGAGGAAGGGAGGAGAGGAGGGGGTGAGAGAAAAAGAGGAAGGAAGAGAAAGGAGGAGAGGGCAAAAGGGGAAGGAAGGAGGGAAAGGGGGAGGAGACGACAAGAGAGAAGAGCATAGTGGATTAGAGAGGAGGAGAGGAGAGGATACAGGAATGGAAGGAGAGAGGAGAGGAGAGGAGAGAAGAGAAGAGAACAGAGGAGAGGAGAAGAGAGGAGAGGAGAGCTGTGAGAATAGGAGGGTGGAGGAGAAGGGAGAAGGGAGTGAGGAGAAGGGGAAAAATGGGAGAGGAGAGTGGAGAGGGAAGGAAAGCGAAGTAGAGGAGAGAAGAAGAGAGTAGAGTGGAAACGAAGGAGAAGAGAAAGAGAGGAGAGGAGAGGAGAGGAGAAGGGAACGAAGGCAGAGGAGAGGAGAGGATGTCCTTACGAGTCTTGGGAGTCTCCCACGCTGCAGATGGTCAGATGTGTGTGAGGGAGGAGTGCATTCTTTTCTCACGGAGAACCCCCCCCCCCCCCCCAGCCCATTGTTCTCCTTTGTCTCATACCTCTCCATGTGTGAGACCTGGCCTCAGTGGAGCGTTCGTCCTCTCTCTCTCTCTCTCTCTCTCTCTCTCTCTCTCTCTCTCTCGTCCTCTGCTCTTAGGGTGGAGAGGGGTGGGGGTTAGTGCTCTCTCTTTCTCTCTCTCTTCCTCTCTTTCTTTCTCTATCTCTCTCTGTTAATTATACGCAGGAATACACAACACATATCCTCTCTTATACACACACACACACACACGCACACACACAACACACAAACTTCACACCCACACACATTCTCTCTCTCTCATCCACACTCTCTCACTCCAGTTACTACACACACACGCACACACACTCACAGTCTTCACTCACGCACACACACACGCACGCACACACACTCACAGTCTTCACTCACGCACACACACACTCAAAGTCTTCACTCACGCACACACACACACACTCACACACACTCAAAGTCTTCACTCTATAGGACTACAGGAACGATATGCCTCTCCATTCTAGGGGCTTGTAGATTATCAGTCCCCCCCCCCCCCCCCCCCTCTGCCTACCCCTGATTGTGTAATCATTGTTGAGCGGTTAGTTGAGACACACTGGCAGTTGCCATACATTTTATTGCCGCATTAATGGCCTCAGTATCGCCAGCAACTCTTATGCTACTGCTGAATGCACAAAGAGAAATTATGCAAAGCATTTAAACAATGTATCATTTCAAGTAGATAAGCGGTGTAGTTGACTATTGGCGTGCTTCGGAAAGGTTATCTGTGCACAGCTGTGCGTGTTGGTGTGAGTGTGTGTGTGTGTGTGTGCGCAGGTGTGAGTGTGTGTGTGTTTGTGTGTGTGTGTGTGTGTGTGTGTGTGTGTGCATCTGGATTGTGTGAGTCATTAATTCTGAGTAGGTGTATAGAAGAGGGCGTGTTGTCCAAGAGTAATGCCTGTGTGCGTGCGCGCACATGTGTGTGTGTGTGTGTGTGTGTGTGTCTGTATGTGTGTGCATGTGCATGTGTGTGTGTGTGTGTGTGCATGTGTGTGTGTGTGTTTGATCAACTACAATGGGCATGTGTGTACATTTGTTGAGTGGGTTGGGGACTCATATTTCCATCTGTCTTGTTGCCATGTTGGTTCTGTCTCTTACTCATGCTGGCCTCATCAGTCTGGAACCACACACACTCTGTGTTCTGATAGACCGGCTGCATACAGGCCTACTACACTCTATTGAGTTCGTTTCTCTGCATTCTGTGGTGTGTGTGTGTGTGTCTCTGTGTGTGTGTGTTGTGTGTATCTGTGTGTGTGTGTGTGTGTGTGTGTGTCCGGTGTGTGTGTGTGTGACACCTGATGCAAACCTCCACATATGCATGCCATGTGCTTCATCTCTGTGTGATGCTCTGCTGTGCTTTCATGTGTTAGTTAACCTCCTATGTTTGTATGTTGTTCTATGTTATCTCTAACCTAACATGTTACTGCTAACCTCCTTGTGCATCTCCATGCCATGCCATGCTATGCCATGCTATGCCATGCTATGCCATGCCATGCTATGCCATGCTACGCTATGCAATGCCATGCTACGCTATGCAATGCCTTGCCATGCCATGCTATGCCATGCTACGCTATGCCATGCTACGCTATGCTATGCAATGCAGTGGCGGGTCCCTTCCTCTGCGCCTGGACAAACAGGCTGTGAAATTTAATTAGCTCTCTGCTCTTCAGTGGCACGCTTTCCTTCCGCCACTCGGCAGCCCCCCCCAGCCCCAGCCGCGCGGGGGGAAGTGCATCCGCCGGACCCTTCCCCGGGGAAACATTAGCCCAGTCAGGGTAATCTCTCAGAACAAAGGTTCCTGCCACGCATCAGGGAGAGAGGGAGTGACTGTATGTGTTGGGGGGGAGGGAGGAGAAGAGGAGGTGTGGGAGCCAACTGCACACACAAAGAGAGAGAGAGGGAGAGAGAGAGAGAGAGGGAGAGAGAGAGATAGAAAAAGATTAGTAAGCTGCCCAGCCAGAAATCTCACTCACATACACACACATGAAGACACATACACACACACACACCACACACGTATGCACACACACACACACCACACACACACACAGGGTGTTGAAAATCTATGAGCTGAATCTCAAGGCTGAGGCTGTGTTTTAATAATGGAGCCCAGCTGCTACACCCCCCCTTCCCCTCAACACACACACACACACACACACACACACACACACACACACACACACACACACACACACACACACACACACACACAAACCTCCCCTCCTCTCTTTCACTCTCTCTGACACGCGCACACACTCACAAACAAACACACACACACTCACACAGTAATCCATTCATCCTCTCTCACCTCCAAATATACTCTATGTGTAGGTCCACCTGCTCTGTTGCTGACATGACAAATATTATGTGTGTGTGTGTGTGTGGTGTGTGTGTGTGTGTGGTGTGTGTGTGTGTTGTGTGTTGTGTGAGTGTGTGTGTGTGTGTGTTTGTTTGTGTGTGCGTAGGGAGTGAATTTCACCTCCATTTTAGCGGGAAAACACACAGGTCTCTCAGCGATGGTGACGCAAGCTACTGTCTCCTTAACAACGACCTGTCTCCTTAACAACGACCTCTCTGTGATTAACTCTGTGATTGTGGAGTTTGAGATTGATCCCATTTTTCACTTTCCACCCCAGAGAAATAGGTTTGTTATTGTTATTGTTGTTATTGACCTAAAATGGCTTCCCCAGCTCTCTCTGCTCTTTAAGACACCACCACCTTCCTTTAAATGTAGTATAGTGTATAGTATGCTCAGAGGAACAAGGACTGTCTGTGTAGAGAAAGCTTAGTAGACAAGTGCACCATTTGGGACAGAGCCTCCGTTTCACACAGAGTGTGTCCTTATGTACTGTCTGCATGTAGGCTATGTGAATATGACTCTGTGTGTGAACTGTAGAATGGGCCTGACACATATATGGTCAGTGTTGCAACCCGTACTGTGTGTGTGTGTGTGTGTGTGTGGTGTGTGTGTGTTTACAGCCTCAAGTGTGTGTGTTGTGTGTGTTTACAGCCTCAAGTGTGTGTGTGTGTGTGTGTGTGTGTGTGTGTGTTTGTGATTATAGCCTCAAGTGTGTGTGTGTGTGTGTGTGTGTGTGTGTGTGTGTGTGTGTGTGTGTGTGTGTGTGTTTACAGCCTCAAGTGTGTGTGTGTTTGTGTGTTTGTGATTATAGCCTCAAATGTGTGTGTGTGTGTGTGTGTGTGTGTGTGTGTGTGTGTGTGTGTGTGTGTGTGAGTCCCATCCTCTTACTGTGGTCCACTGCGTTTTTAAGACTGCAAGCCTACATGTGCAAGGAAGGCTGCGAGGTTCTTTCAGTAAAGCCTGCAATCCTGTTTCTTCCTTCTCCTACGAGTGCCACCCTGTCAGCCCCAGTGAAGCCCCAGAGACGGGCACATGATCGGGCAGCCCTGAGCGACGGGGTCCTGAATCAATGTGACAGGCTCAGTTCAGCGCAACCTGGCGTAAGGGCAAGAACCAATCAGCTGGTGGTCGGACTGGTGACCATCGGCTTGAGTTTGAGCCAGCACTCTGCTAGGGTGGAGCATGCAGTGGGAGCTAAACGGCAAATGGCTTCACCCGAAGCCTAAAGAGGCAGCCTAATGAGTCAGCAAGGGAACGAGGGAACAAGGGAAGGAGGCAGCGAGGGAATGAGGGATCAAGGCTGCAAGGGAGAGAGGCAGCGAGGTAGCTAGTGTGGGCTTGTCTCTGGGCCTGACATGCGATCTGATTTGGCTGCTGATTGCCTCTTGAAGTACTGTATGGGGCTAGTGGTTTAACCAGGACATGCTCCTTCTGCCATTTTGCTGGTTTGAAGGCAGAGATGAATAAAAAATGAAAAATAAGTAAACTGACCTCCTCCCTTCGCTCTCTCTCTCTTCCTCTCCCCCCATACTTTTCACTCCCTGTCCTTCTTTCTCTCTCTCTCTTCCTCTATCTCTCTCTGATTCTCTCTTTCTTCCTCTCTATCTCTCTCTGTCTCTCTCTCTCTTCCTCTATCTCTCTCTGATTCTCTCTTTCTCCCTCTCACTCCTCCTCTCTATCTCTCTCTCTCGTCTCTCTCTCTCTCTCTCTCTCTCTGATTTTCTCTCTCTCTCTCTCTGCAGATGTGATGGAGCAGCCAGGTCTGTGGCCTCCCGTGTACGGTGCCCGGGGCCCCGCTTCGCACATGCAGCATCCCACTGTGTACTCCCGCTCCCAGTTTCTACGGCAACAGGAGCTCTACGCGCTGCAGCAGCATCAGCACCAGCAGCACAGAGCGGCCCAAGCCATGGAGTTGGCCCACCGACACACACACGCACAGGTAACACACACACACACACAGTTCAGCAGGCCATGGGGCAGGCACACCGACACATACACACACGCACACGTAACACACACACACACACACACACACACACACACACACACACACACACACACACACACATCAATCCTTTCATATGAGCTTGAGTGCACAATCTCTCTCTCTCTCTCTCTCTCTCTCTCTCTCTCTCTCTCACACACACACCACATACTAAACACACACAGCAAGCACAAACTAACACACACACACGCTCCCATCCCTGTTTTATCTCAGCTGTCAATAAACATTTGTGTTTGTGTGCATGAGGCGGGCTATTTCCAGCAGCCAGCCAGACCCCAGCACAGTAATTACTCAAACATGTCACACAGAGCCCGCTGGAACCTTCTGGAACCTTCCCTCCATGACCCCAAGGCACCGGCCTGCTCCCTGTTCTCCCTGCCACAGCCCCCCCCCCCCCCAAAATGAAGAAACATTAAGTAGAGCAAGTGGCAAGAGCAAGAGTTTTGCTGTCTCACTCCCTCCCTCCCTCGCTCCCTCTCTCCCTCTCTCCCTCCCTCCCTCTCTCCCTCTCTCCCTCTCCATCTCCTTTCTTTCCCCCTCCGTCCTCGTTGTGCATTTAATGCCAATTTACTGGAACCCTGGCAAGCACAATAACCCTTTGTTGTTGTTTTGTAAGAGCCAGTGTTTGGGTTTAGGAGGTAATA
>NC_045174.1:16913300-16915800 GCF_900700415.2 Clupea harengus | reverse complement strand
AACCTCACACACACACAGACTCAAACACATACATAGACATGCACACACACACACATCCATAACACACACATACAACCTCACACAGACACAGACACAAACACATAGATAGACATACACGCACACACACACACACACACACACACAGACACAGACACAAACACATACACATACACATACACACACACACCGCACACACACACACACACTTTGAGGGCCAGACCACCCAGTGTTTCCCAGTGCCCCCTCTCTTTAATGCGCTGAGTGGTTGAGTGGCAGCAGCAGACCTCAGCGCCTGCTTAAGCCCCCTCCCCAGACCCACCTCAGCAATTACACTGGCTTACTGTTTCCCCCACTCGCCATCATTAGCAGAAATTAGGCTGACTGACAGGGTGTGTGTGTGTGTGTGTGTGTGTGTGTGTGTGTGTGTGTGTGTGTGTGTGTTTGTGTGTGTGTGCGTGTGCGTGTGTCTGTGTGTGTGTTTATGTGTTTGTGTGTGCTGTCACTTGTCTCTGTATGTATGTGTGACTCTGTGTGTGTGTGTGTGTGTGTGTGTGTGTGTGTGTCTGTGTGTGTGTGTGTGTGTGTGTGTGCGAACATAAACTCATTTTTGTGTTTGTGTTTATGTGTTTGTGTGTGCTGTCACTTGTCTCTGTATGTATGTGTGACTCTCTCTGTGTGTGTCTGTGTGTGTGTGTGTGTGTTGTAGGAAAGAGGAGACCTCTCGTAGTCCTGCTCGTCGAGGGCCTGGTCGCCCACGGAAACGCAAGTCTGGTTCCAGTGTTCCCGCTGAGCTTCCCAAAAGGGTCAAGTGAGTGTCCCACACACACACACACACACACACACACACACACACACACACACACACACACATACACACAAATGCACACAGCCAAAATTATCTGTCACACTGGGCGTAAACACTTCATAATGAAAATATGAGCCTTTTTGTATCACTGTGGAAGGGAATATGTGTGTGTGTGTGTGTGTGTGTGTGTGTGTGTGTGTGTGTGTGTGTGTGTGTGTGTGTGTGTGTGTGTGTGTGTGTGTGTGTGACGTATATTGCTGTGGAAGGGAATGACTCTATGACAGGGAAGCAGAGTGAGAGAGAGATAGAATGAAAGAGAGAGGGATGTTGAATAAATGTAATGTAAATGTAAAATGTACGGTTGCAGAAACATATGCCTGGGAGTCATTGACAGAGAGAACACATGAGAAAGACTGGTCTGTGTGTGTGTGTGTGTGTGTGTGTGTGAGAGAGAGAGAGAGAGAGAGAGTGTGTAAAAAGAGAGAGGGAATGAAAGAGACAGAGAGGTCGGCTTTTGTCTGCTGATTAAATTAATAGTAAAATCAGGCCTGGTGAAAACCTGTGTGTGTGTGTGTGTGTGTGTGCCTGGTGAGAACCTATGCTATCCAGGGTTAAAAGAAATTAGTCGTTTTAAAAGGACTCATAACCTCCAGCCTTAACCCTTTTAATTTGATTATAAGGCTGTCACTATGTCAGAACCCTTTGTGTGTGTGTGTGTGTGTGTGTGTGTGTGTGTGTGTGTGTGTGTGTGTGTGTGCACGCCATGATGCTGCTTGCACATCTGGCATTTTTATGTGCATATTTTATTTTACTTTGTACTGCATATTGTGCATATTTTGGTTGTCTTTTATGTATGTGTTTGTGTTGCTGTTGAGAGTGGTTGCGTGTGTGTGTGTGTGTGTGTGTGTGTGTGTGTGTGTGTGTGTGTGTGTGTGTGTGTGTGTGTGTGTGTAAGATTGTAAGTGTGAACACAAGTGTTTGTGTTACGTCTGCACATTCTGAGTTAAACAGAGGTTGTGGTGGGGGGTGGGGTGAGGTCACAGACACCCATTGACTTTGTGCAAATGACGCTGGAAATCTCCTATTAGTTTAAACGGAGGACTTTTAAGAGCTTAATCAGCACGCGTCGTTGGTCATTAATCATATTTATAACTCCCATTGATTATCCGGGAAATTCTGTGGCTCCTCCTTGCCCCAGCCGCGCGAGTGCCCGATGTTTAATATGATAAAACGTCGGTGCCGTCGGCGTCCGGCCCGCCTCGACAAAGTCGGCCGCATAAAGTCGTCACAGTGATGAATGTGTTTATTCCCGCCAGACACACCTTTGACGATGTCGGGGCGACGGGCGTTTTGATAAACTCGAGTCGAGTTGCCGCTTCGCCCGCTCGTAGTTGATTAAGCGAAGTTGATGTTGTTGTTGTGTTTTTTTTTTTTTTCTTTCATTTTCATTTAATTAATTATCATGAGGCTGTGGCTGATTAGTCTCTCGTTAATGAAGAGCCGTGTTTTTGATCTTAATTGCATGTGCGTTACCCAACCCTGCATTTATCCCTGCCATTAACAGGGACCCATGGGCTGCTCAGACTAATGACAACCCAGTGAGTCTCCCACTACCTATTAATTCCTATTTACCAGCTAGAATAAAAGCCCCCCCCTTACAACATATTGCATATCTACCCCCCCCCCCCCTCCCGC
>NC_045174.1:16897150-16902150 GCF_900700415.2 Clupea harengus | reverse complement strand
GGACGCACGGGACCCAAGACTGCCTCAGCGACTGCTCCTACACGGACATGGACGAGGACGAAGACGAGGTGGAGGACGCTCAGAGGAGGGCAGCGCTGGCTGCGGCCAGAGGGGAGCTGAGGTCGGCCGGGCGCTTCCTCTCGCGTCTCTCCGTCTCCTCCTCGTCGTCGGGGTCCTCCAGCTCCTCCAGCTCAGGTTCGCTGTCCAGTTCGAGCCTGTGCTCCTCGGACAACGACTCGTCCTACAGCTCAGACGAAGAGGAGGCGTCCAGGCTGATGCTCCAGGGTTGTCTGTCATCCCGGCACCCTCTACTTCAGCAACAACAACAACAACAGCAACAACAGCAGCAATCACAACAATCACAACAGTCCTTAGAACCGCCCTCCGCTTCGGCGAGACATGCTAGCTTCTCCTCCAAAGCCATGGCCGTGTCTGGATCCAAGACCGCGGCCACCAGCAGCGCGGCAAAGCAGGCCCGGAGGAAAGAGGCTCCCGGCGCTCCCGTCGTCATGACGGCGTCTCCTACTAAAGCCAGCAAAGAGGCGCCCAAGCGGCAGAAAGTGTCGTCGCCCGAGAGCTCGCCAACCACGTCCCCTTTCGTGCCGGGCAGACAGCTGTGGAAGTGGTCTGGAAGCCCAACTCAGGTGAGGCCCAGTTTAAGGTCAAAGGTTAAGCTTTAAGGTATTTGGCAGACATTTTTCTCCAAAGCGACCTACAGAACATAAAATATGTAGAAAATGTATATTAACAAAATCATACATGGACACATTACTATTATTATTATTATTATTATATTATATTATATATATATATATATTATATTAATTATTTAAATATTTAAATATGTATTTATTTATTAATAATGATAATAAGTAGCAGCAGTAGTAGTAGTAATCCATAATGATTTTCCCCTCTTGTCCTCCCCAGAGGAGAGGTATGAAGGGCAAGGCCAAGAAGCTCTTCTACAAGGCCATCGTGCGGGCCAAAGACACGATCCGCGTGGGGGACTGCGCCGTGTTCCTCTCACCTGGGAGGCCTCACCTGCCGTACGTGGGCCGCATCGAGAGCATGTGGGAGTCTTGGGCCGGCAACATGGTGGTGAAGGTGAAATGGTTCTACCACCCCGAGGAGACCAAGCTGGGCAAGAGGCACCGCGACGGCAAGGTAAGAGGCAGGAAGCCTCACAGCTCACATCTTACATTGAATTCAAAATGTTGGGAACAATAAATTCTAGTCTATTCCATTTCATTTCCTTTTATTCCATTTTATTTATGGTGAACTAAATTGAAAGTGTTCCATTTAATTTATCATTTAGGTCGAATGAAATTGAAACTGTGTTTGGATAACCTTTCCTCATACATAAATGGAGAGTAGTCTCTTTGGTCTTAAAACCCGTTGGAGAGACACAAAACTCACAAAGTGAGCTGGCAAGCTAGTGATTTTAGTTTGAACAGTATGATAGCCCCCATGGGTGGGAGGGCAACCAGAGATGGACCATAGTGTTTTTGTTACACGTTTAGATTGACCATAGAGTTTCTGTTACACGTTTAGATTGACCATAGAGTTTCTGTTACACGTTTAGATGGACCATAAAGTTCTTGTTACACGTTTAGATGGAGCTGGTAGGCATCTAGATGGAGTGGTAGGCGTCTGTTACTGATGAATCTAACCTCCACCCACTCTCTCTTTTGACTTGTTCCAGCATGCCCTGTACCAGTCGTGCCACGAAGACGAAAACGACGTCCAGACCATCTCCCACAAGTGCCAGGTGGTCAGCTGTGATGAATACGAGCGGCTCAGCCGAACCAGGAAGCCCAACAACAACAGCCAGGACCTGTACTACCAAGCCGGGACCTACGACCCAACCACCGGCCAACTGGTGACCGCAGACGGAGTGTCAATCATTTGCTAGAGGTCACAGGAGGAGACGCTTGGGAATTACTACTGAAAGATACCATGACGGATACCCCCCCCCCTCCCCCCACCCCCGAATTTGATAATGGGGGACAATGGGGGCTGAGGATGACCCACAACCAAAGGCTGTCTGTGCCGTTGATCTTGTTTGGCTCAAGACTAGGTACTTGTGTGTCCACCCTTCCCCATCTCTCTGTGCGGAGAGAGTGGGGCTGGACGGTTCACACACCAGCTGTTGTGGGCGGCAGGATTGGGACGCATCCATGGTGTCTGCATCGGAGAGGGACATAGGGCGAGAGTTCAGGACGGGATGGGATGCTAGAACCAGCCCAGCCCTACAGCCAAGGAATGGAACTCAGACTACGCGGTCAAGCACTGGAGTCTTTTACAAGAGAAGGACGTTGATACTGACCTTTGACCTTACATTAAGAGATATGTAAAAAAAAAATATATATATTATATATATAAAGAAAAAAAAAGATGAAAAAAAAGACAACAGGTGTTCAATGGGAGAACAGTCTTTGGGAAGTTAAAATGGAGTCTCTCACTCCATACACTGGTCTTACAGGTTTTTTTAAATGCTCCATCAGGACCAAAAACACTGTAGAACTGGGGTGTAAAACGGTGTTTGTACGTTGTACGTATGAGAGTGTGAGGGTGTGTGTGTGTGTGTGTGTGTGTGTGTGTGTGTGTGTGTGTACGAGAAAAAAGGGGGGGAAGATACTGTATATAATACTGTATGTGTGAGTGCCCAAGCGACCGCTGACTGGGATAAGGGATGCGTGTCAGATCAGGGCCGTATCCCTGCCAGATCAGGCCAAAGTCGAGCAAGAGGTCTGCTACAAGCTGGGCACGCATAAGTATGGCCACAGAGGGACGTAGGGAGGACCGGTGCGGAGTAGACACTCGCGGTGACTCGCGGTGACTCGCGGTGACTCGAGCACTCCCGTCCTCCTGTGCCACTCGTCTCAAAAGCTCCAGTGGGGATTTCCAGGGATTGTTTTTGTTTCCTTTTATTAAAATGCCCAGATAATAAAAAAGTCGATAGATAAATAAATATATATATAGACATATATAGATATCTCAGTTTATGAACTGACTTTTTGTTTTATCTTTGAACAAAAAAGGAATGATTTTTCCAATCAAGCCATACACTTCAGTACCTCTCTTTTACCCTCTTATTCAGGTGTATAGTTGTACATTTGTTTTATTATTTACATGTATGTACATATATAAAAAGGTATAAACTGTATATATGATATAAATGAGGAGAGAAGTCTATTTCTCTTTATTGCCCTTGATTGTGTTATTTTTTTAAAACAAGGAGAACTGTTAAGTTTGGTCTGGGTATTTTGTTTTTCTTTTATTATTTTTTTATTTTCGCTCTCTTCGGAGGATGATGGCGGCCATCTTTGCTGCCATCCCTGCACTGCACACGACCTTTCATTCTAACGATCAAAGGTCGTGAAAAGTTGTATATTTGGACAGGACGGCAAGGTCCTGAGAAAAAGCAAGAGAGGCGGAGAGAGAGGGAGATTGAGAAAAACAGATGGCTTTCTATGTTTCCCTCGGTGTTGTCTTAATGTCTTCTATCTGTTTTTTTTTAAACTGTTTCTGCTTTGATTCACTTATGGGTTTTTTTTTTCTCTTATCGCATAGTTGTCTTCATGGGGTTTAGGGTGGAGTTATGGCAGAAAAGCCCTTGGTGGAGTCAGATGCTTGAGGACAGAAAAAGAGAGAGAAGAAGAAAATTGGTAGTCATTAATCCTCTAGGAACACACAGACCTGAAGTCATAAACATAGTCAGATGAGATATGGAAAGTTATCCGGCCTTGACAGTAAACTGTCCAAACCAAAGCACCTGTCTAAGGTTACTTGTCATTAGAATGCAATAATAATGTCTATATTAAAGAAAATCATCGAATCAGAAATTGAAATGGGACCCCATGCAATGCTACTAGACTGATGTACTTTATCTAAAAGAAAAAAGACAATGTGCATATTCACCGATGTGCATTGCAGAGTTTCTGCAGCTTGTGTGAAATGGCGCTTGTACATGTTGCCAAAACAGCCAGACGCAATGTTGTGGTAATGTTGCTAGGCAACAGGTGTGTTGGTATACGACGTTAATGTTGTGCTTACGACAAGGTCGGGGGAAGCACCCAAAGGGGTTCCAGTGGCGTATGTGTACGGCACAACGTGAAGGACAATCAGCGCCCTAAAAAGATGGCGGTTTTTTTTGTTTTGTTTGTTTGGTTTTTTTAAAGGATCAAGTTTAAAAACAAATTGCTTCTCGTCACTTTTCCTCCTACTTTGCCAAAAATGTTTCATTGTTTTATTTTAATTTCTTCATTTTTTTTCTTTTTCATTGTCTTTGTCTAAATTTTTTATTTTGTTATTGTCGCTGTACGATATGCAAGCCTGTGAAGACTGTTCAGTGTTGAGGGTGAAAGGAAGAGGAAAGAGATGCCTTTTAGTTCTTGACGTCGACTAACTTTTTAACAACATTGTTGCTGTTACACTGCAAAAAACAAAAAAAACAACAAAAAAAAAGAAAGAAAAAAAAAGAAAGCAAAAGCTTTAAAAGAAATCAGATGTGAAAATCCATGTAATGTCACTTTTTTTGGGTCTATAAAACAGAAAAAAAGGTATTTTCTTAGATAAACAAACAAACAAACAAACAAATAAATAAACACTGGATTCAGCTCTGAATAAAATGATGCTGGCGCCCATCCTTTGCTGGGTGGAGCAGCCTGCCTGTCCCTGAGAGGAGGGGACGTTCTTGTGAGACCCACTGGAACCTGCTTTATAAGGTTGATACACATTGTGACATTGTTGGAGATAAAAAAAGAAAAGATGAAAAAAAAAAACTCTAAGATATTTCCTCTGTTTAAAAAAAAAAAAAAACAAGTTATTTATCTTAATTTTATTGCCTTTGTGTTGAATTTCATTAAAAAATGTCTACGAGCTACGAGCGAGTGTGTGTTCCTCGTTTTTCTCTGTGAGAAGTTGTGCTGCAAACACGCTGACGTCCAGCATGACAAAGCCATGCGATCCTTCATTAATGTTCCGTTAACGTGAAATGT
>NC_045174.1:16882150-16884650 GCF_900700415.2 Clupea harengus | reverse complement strand
TCTCCATCCATCCATCCCTCTGTCCATCCATTCCTGTGGTAACAGGCGGGGGAGGGTGACAGCAGGGGACCTGGCGGGCGCTGTTGGGACCAGGTCCAGCCCTGTGGTCGGGTTTTATGGGCTGGGCTGGACTCGGCAGCCTGTAAATCCTGCCTGCGCAGAGCTGGGGAGTGTGTGTGTGTGTGTGTGTGTGTGTGTGTGTGTGTGTGTGTGAGCTGGGGAATGTGTGTGTGGGTGTGTGTGTGTGTGTGATGGGGAATGTGTGTGTGGGTGTGTGTGTGTGTGTGATGGGGAATGTGTTCCTACCGTGTTGAGTTTGTAGGGGGCGGGAGGGGGGTCACTGAGGGTGTTTAGAGGTCTGTGGTTGGTGCTGTTTTTTATTTTTATAAATATCTCCTCACCTTCTGTCTCTGGGGCAGAAAAGGGGTTCTGGCAACGATCGAGCAGTACCCCCGCCACCAGCACACACACACACACACACACACACACACACACACACACACACACCACACCACACACACACACACACACACACACACACACACACACACCACACACACACACCACACAAGCATGTATACACAAGCACACACACACATACACATATACACATACGCATATGCACACGCACACACACATACAGTCACACACACACACACACACACACCCACCCTGCCTCCACCCATCTTGCGCTGACTTTAATTTGTGTGAGTGTGTGTGTGTGTGTGTGTGTGTGTGTGTGTGTGTGTGAGTGTGTGTGTGAGTGTGCAACTGCTTACCTGTTCTAAGGGCAACCCAAACCAACAGCTTTTGTTTTATCTGTTTTTCGTTTTTTTTTCTGTCTTTTGTTTGATTTCTCTCTCACATTTGTCTTTCATTTGTCTCACTCTTTCGATTTCTCTCCCTTTCTCTCTCAAACCAAGACTTAAATGTGCTTCACTGACAAGACCAGGGTTTTCAAAAGTAAGACAAATACATATTTAAACTATGGTAAATATGCACACGTAAGATTTACATAATACAACACACACACACACACACACATATACTGTATACATAAAGCAGAAAAATGGGTATATCATTCTCTCGCTTTCTCACTTTTGACAATGATACCCTCATCTCTTACACACACACTGACACACACAAAGACACACACAGACATACACACACAGACACACACACACAGACACACACACACAGACACACACACAGACACACACACACCGACACACACACACAGACACACACACAGACACAGACGCAGACACACACACACACACACACACACACACACACACACACACACACAGACAAACACACACACACACAGACACACGCACACACAGGCCACAGAGGCACGACCCCTCTGCCAACAAGGTAAAAAAAAGTGAAATACTCACAGGCCAATATAAAACTCAACCCTCTCTCAACACCCTACCCCTGGAGTCATATCACATCTCTCTCTCTCACACACACACACACACACACACACACACACACGCCCAAGATGATGTTCTTACCATCTTTAGCACGCTGGCAGCTGGGATCCCTACAGCGCACCGTAAATCACACTGGCCGCAGAATGTGCATATGTGTGTGTGTGTGTGTGTGTGTGTGTGTGTGTGTGTGGGTGTGTCTCTCTGTTAGTTTGTGTTTTCTGATTGTGTGTTTGTGTTTGGATGTTTGATACAGTTGCAAAGCCGATATGATACATACAGATAGCAATGGTGGCATACCACATGCAATACTAGATACCCCCCCATCACACACACACAGACACACACACACTCACACACACACACACACACACACATGCCTCCCAAGTCGAGACAAGTGCGGTATGCAGCCAGACTCATGTCCTCTCAGCTGGTGTTCGTAGGGCAGGGTACAGATATGGGAAAGATCAAATGAAGGCAGGAGGGAGGAAGAGAAAACATGAGGGAGGAAAGAAGAGAGAGAGAGAGAGAGAGAGAGGGAGAGAGAGAGATGGAGGGAGGGAGAGAGATGGAGGGAGGGAGGGAGGGAGGAAAGGAGATAGAGAGAGAGAGACAGTGAGGGAGGGAGAGAGAGAGAGAGAGAGAGAGAGGGAGAGAGAGAGAGAGAGGGAGAGAGAGAGAGAAAGAGAGAGAGATGGAGGGAGAGAGGGAGGAGGAACAGAGAGAGGGAGAGAGAGAGGCTGAAAGAAAAAGAGAGAGAGGGGGGTTAGTGGAGGACAGGTCTAGTGAAACTATAGCGTCAATAGAGGTTTAGGTGTGTCTGTGTCTGTGTCCTTATGAGGACTACTGGACTATCTGAGGTCTATCTGAGGACTATCTGAGGGGTATCTGAGGGCTATCTGAGGACTACTGGGCTATCTGAAGGGTATCTGGGGGGTATCTGGGGGGTATCTGAGGGCTATCTGAGCACTGAGTCAGCTGATGGCTTACATACTTTACTGTGTCCTCCAACTTATATTGCAGACTCTCTCCCTCTCTCTCTTGCGCCCTCCCCTACATGCACG
>NC_045174.1:16862150-16864650 GCF_900700415.2 Clupea harengus | reverse complement strand
TTCTGTCCTGCTACCTCTCCTCCTCTCATTCCTTCTCCTTCTACCTTCAGTCTCTCTCTTTCTTTCAGATTCTCTCTGTCTTTCAGTCTTTTACTCTCTTTGTGTAAACTGAGGGAAAGACCACGGCTGGTTATAGAGTGTTTAAAGGACCAGCACACAGGTGAAGGTGCCTCTAACTGAGGAGGGGGAGGGTGTGAGGAAGGAGAGAGGAACCACTGGTGTGGACGGGTTTCATTTTGAACTGTTTTTAAGTTTTAGCAAAGTTAAAGGCTCCTCCTTTCTCTCAGTTTCGCTCCCTAGCTGTCCATTTCCCTCTCTTTCCTAACTCGATCTCCTTCTCTCCCTCCTTCTCCCTCCCTCCCTCCCTCCTTCTCTCCCTCCTTCTCCCTCCCTCCCTCCCTCTCTCCTTCTCTCCCTCCTTCTCCCTCCCTCCCTCCCTCCCTCACTTTTTCTTTTCCCACCAGTATGAGGTCAGGGCCCCATCTCCTGGTTCCCATATGCCACCAAGAAGTCACTATAACAAACAAACACACACCACCCACAAAACACACACCACACACAACAACACACACCACACACACACACACCACCCACACAAACATACACCACACACACACACACACACACACACACAACATGCAACACCCCACTACGGCCGTCCAGAGCTCACTGTACCTTCCCATCTCTCCAGTTTTCTCCAGCTTCTTTTCTCGTTCACACACACACACACACACACACACACCCACACACACACACACACACACAACACACACATGACATGCAACACCCCACTGCTGTCCCAGCAACTCATCCTGCCGCCCCCCCCCCCCCCCCACCCACCCCAGGAGCGCGTCACTCCAGAAGGCGTGAAGAGCATGTCACACATCTATTTTACTGCCTGCGCATTAAGCTGTCCATCAAGCCTCTCAGAGACACAGTTGAGTTGGAGGGGGGGGGGCAGTGAAAATGACACCCCCAGCCCCCCCCCACCTCAGGCCAGTCACTGATCCTCCACGCTCGGCTCCTCTGCTGCGCCCCAGCCCCACCACTACTGCCCCCATCCCTGCATTCCCACCCCGCCTATGCCCCCCCCCCCCCCACACACACACCCACACACACGCACACACACACACAGCCCACCCCCCCTCCACCACTGCGGCCAACCTCGACAAACACACTGTTCTGCCAAGGCCTTTAAACACATGGAAATCAAACCGCAAGGCTGGCCCGCTCTCTTACACGTTTACGGCCTCCCATCCTGTCCCTTCCATTTCTCTCTCTCTTTCTCTTTCTCTCCCTCTCTCTCCCTCTCTCCACCTCTCCTCCCATCCTGTCCCTTCCATTTCTCTCTCTCTTTCTCTTTCTCTCCCTCTCTCTCCCTCTCTCCACCTCTCCTCCCATCCTGTCCCTTCAATTTCTCTCTCCCTCTTTCTCTCCCTCTCTCTCTCTCTCTCTCTCCACCTCTCCTCCTATCTTTTACAACCATCCTCTCCTTCTTTTTCTAAAATATCCCTTCTGCTTAGAGACAGCCATGCTGCCCTGACGACCCCCCTAACCAACACAAACACCCCCCCCCCCCCACCCCATCATTGCCGTCATGGATCCATCTCAGTCACGCTGACCCGTCCAAATTTCCACCCCCCAGGCCCTCCAAAAAAAATTAAAAACCTGGTAGCTGCACAATTACAACCCTCTAAGCACAACCCTCTCCTCCTCTGTCTCACACACACACACACACACACACACACACACACACACACACACACACAGGATACACACTAAAACACACACACATTTGAATCAGGCCCAGGTCAGGGCCGACATTGGCGCCCCATCTGGGACCTCTTCTCCACCTGTCCTTCGGCTGGGAACTGGCCAGTGTTCCGGTGTGTTCCGGATTGTTCCGGTGTGTTCCGGTGTGTTCCGGTGTGTTCCGGTGTGTTCCTCGTCCCCATGTGCTGAGTGTCAAACCTGAAGCGTCTGGATGTTTGCTCTCCTAATATAAACTTACATCCCGGTTCTGCGCCGGTAACGCAGACGGGTGGAAACGCCTCTGCCAAAACAGCCATTACAGCAACCCAACACCGTCGGAGAGCCCTGGCAATGCGCTCCGTTCTGGTAATTCAAACATCGCAGCACGCGGTGAGATAAGGGGTTTTGTGAAGATGGCTGGGGGTGCTCTTTTTTTCGGGAGGGGGGCAGGGGGGGGGGGGGTTAAGTGGCAATCGTTTTTATTTCAGGATTAAAAGGATACTGTAGCATGCGGCTCGGGCTGGCTCTGACAAATGCTTATCGCAGTGTGGAAAAAGGATCCACACTTTTTTAGCGAGAGAGTTTAAAGCAGCGATATGTTTGAGTCTCTCTTGACAACAGCCATTCCGTGCTGGAGAACTCTCTCCTTCTTAACTTGTATGTATATTGGGTCCCACTGGTATCCAGTTACAGCACCCACAACTACAAATGAGATGGTTCTGATAGGCGAGGAAATGTTCTGGTACAG
>NC_045174.1:16821442-16861650 GCF_900700415.2 Clupea harengus | reverse complement strand
TCACCTAGAGGGGGGGTGGCGTTGTTGAATAATGGTCAGTGCTTCTTTTAACACACACTTTTTGTTTGTTTTCTATTGTTTCCCTTTGGTTATGTTGCCATTGTCTTTTTTCTTTTCTTAGTTAAAGCTTCCAGTGCTAATCAGCTGCTACATACAATACTAAAAGGCATTCTATAAGGAGAACAGCACCCTTTATGAAACACCTTTACAGCTAAAAGACAGGTGGCTTGTAGGGACATAAAGCAATGCAGGGACAACAATGAAGACCCGGTATGAGAACAGTGTAAAAGATAGCAGCAATACAGTCATAGACATGGTAGCAATAATACATCCACACAGGACTAAGTTGACACTAGTCATCATTCAGTTCAGAATGCTTATGTCATGTGTTAACAATGTACCGTATTACACCCAACATCACACAATACAACACTGATCCGACTGCCTTTTGTCTTGGTGTGATTCTGTTTCTGCAGGTTGGCAGTGGTATTATAAGCGGTATATTGACGTGCGCAAGGGTGGCATTGGTGGGATATCTATGCTTCTTGCTGGCTACTGCGTCCTAAGCTACGTGTGGAGCTATCCACACCTAAGTGAGTCCTGTCTATGTCTACAAATAATTAGAATGACTTTCTCTTCCCTATCTGAAACCTGTATCCTATGAAACTTAATACTTTTTTCCTGCTGTGGTATTGCATTGTACTCACTTGAAAGTCACCTTCAGCACGCTGTGTCTAAAAGGTCAAACTATTTGCATTAAAGCTATGGCTATGGCTATGGAGTTCACGTGTTTATGACACTACACCACACCCTGTAGTAGATTCCTTTTTGAAAAGCAGTTTGTAATGTCTGATTAGTTTTCCATGATAAGGTACCTCTTGCTTTACCATACCACTACATAATTTGGATATTGTTATACCTTACGATTTGCAATTTGTGTGTCTCGTTCACAGAACATGAACGTTGGAGGAAGTATCATTGAGGAGGGACCAATCTGACGTGGGACCTTGACCGATGAACTCAGATCAACTCTGAATGAAGAATATACCGTGTGCTGTGCGTTCGATACAACGGACAAGTGATAATGAATTAAGCATTTTTGAATGTGAGCATTTATATGTATTTAAATGAGTTGATAGGGGAATGTATTTTTGTCTAAACACCATGGATTAATGTATGTAATACATATTAATGTACATGAACTAAGGGAGTGTTTTTGCAGTCTCAAACAACCGTCACTGACTTGTAGTATGTACATGTATTTTTTTTTTAGACCAATAAAGGTCAAGCTGTCACAGCACTAACATGAACCCAGCGCTAATACCATCTGTTTGAATGTGGTCTGTCAACGTTCAACCACCTCTCTCTGCTATCTTACAAACTCTGTATTTTTGTACAGAAATCTTCTCAATTGGGTTGAAACGTGTAAAATTCTGTAACATTCTCCATACAGGTAACTTACTAGATAGGGTAGTCATAGTCACATAATAATATGCCCACAGATTCAAAGATCTGTAGCTGGTCACGGTTCATTTTTTTGTTATTACTTTATTACTGGATGTTTGAAATTTGGCTGCCGTCACACGCAGGTGCTGAAAATGATCCCTGTCATACAGACTAATTGGATAGTAGTGTGACCGTGTTTTCCATGAAGATGACTAGTTATATATTGATAAACCAGTTATTATATTGATGCCTATCTGCTGTTTGTTTGGAATATTTTTTGTGGCTGAATCACACACCCATTTACTTTGCTTCACCATGTAAACCAAACTGGGAAGCTATACGCTTACTGAGCCAGACGGGGATAGTTGGGCCCTGGTTGTAAAATGGCGTACCTCATGGGCGATATAGCAGTCTTCGGTAGTCCCCAGTTGGCCCGAAAAGATAGCCCTAGCTTACACTGGCCCGATAATGGCACGTGGCTCAGGTGCTTGCACTGCCACCTCACAGCAAGAGGTCATGGGTGCGATTCCCGCATGGGGCGCTGTTGGCCCTGGGGGGCAGGTCCTCCCCAGACCTTCAGTGCTCAGGTGGGCTATCTCCCGGGCCTTTCTGTGTGGAGTTTGCATGTTCTCCCCGTGTTCACAAGGGGTTTCCTCCACTAAGAACCCCAACAGAAAAAACAAAAAGAACAGAACACTCTTTGTCCGTCCTTGACCACGACAGACGGTTCACCTCACCTGGTCCCCGGGCGCTTAAAAAGCTGCCCACTGCTCCTGGGGTCCTGGAGGAAGGACAGTCCGGGATGGGAAAAAAGCAGAGACTAAATTCACTACGACCTCAGGCCTGCGTGTGTGTGTGTCCTGTGTCGCCTCCATGTATTCACGTGTGTGCTGCAGTGTGTCGCTTGTGCGATTAAAGTCTGACTATTATATTATTATTATAATGGAATGACAGCTTTTCTCCGTCTCTGTCCATTTGTCCAGATATTAAATATTCTACCCTTGGAGAGGTTCTTCAAAGGGTTAGACTAAGTACCTCACGATTGCTACCTACAATGCATGCACCATGGTATATATGTTTTGTGGTATAGCTTATTTTTGTAAATGCCTTTATATGCTCTTAAAAGAAACAATATTGTGTGACAAGCCTAAACCCATTTAGACATGAATCATAACCAACGCTGTTGTGACAGTATTCAAAAATGAATTTAATATTGTTTTTTTTTTTCTCTTCTGCTGTAGTGAACACTCACAAAAAAAAAATTGAGAACTGACAGTATAACATTGATTTGACATAAACACGCCATAACCAAAATAATAAAAATAACATCTTTTGTTTTTGTTTTATATTCATTTTTTTTTACAAAAATTATAAATATCTTGTGTTTCACGTTTTATTTATTTTGTAAAAAAAAAAAAGTCTCGAGTGATACTGATAGAAAATGAAATGTTGAAAGACAAACAAACAAAACAAAACTCAGATGCTGTGGGGTAATTTGAAGGCCACTCTTGCTCGACCCAACAAAAAAAACGAAACAAAAATAAAATAACAAAGCAGCGCAAAAACAACAATATGCAAACATGTACATATCTTCCACTTGCGCTCACCTAAGGCAAGGAAGCCCTTCAAACTTAAGGTCTTCAAAAGTGCTCTTGGTACATTAGAGCATAGTTCACAGATGCACATCTCTTCTCAGTCATTTTTGGTAGAATTGCTGGCTAAAAGAACAGACTGTAGTGTAGAGGACAGTGGGGTGGGATAGGGGGGGTGTTGAAGAATGTTTATGCGTAATACGATAGACACAACCAGACAGGCAAAGTAAAACATTTTTTCTCCACCATTCACCAAATGCTGAAATAGCCAAGAGAAAAAAGGGGTTCCTCCTAGAATGTTGTCATTGCAAAACATTTCGAGGATCTTCTCTCCAGCTTAAACCTCCGCCTCCTCCATTGCCATCCTTATGAATAGTGAGAATTACATAGCCAGTAAGATCAGTCACAACACTCACACTTATGATCATAGATGTAGCCTTGAAGTTGTAAAGCATCGTCTGAATGAATGCATCCTATGTTGTGAGCGTATATGTGTGTGCAACTGAGCTTTACCACTAGAGGGCACAAGACTTCTTCACAGCCTGACACCAAGAGGCCAGAACCTGACCAGCAGGGGGGGCACTCGTTCAGAAAACAAAAAAGAACCTAAAGAAAACTTCCAGAAAAGAACGAAAGACATAATTGCCCCATTTCAGAAGGCTCCTAAACATATCACAACACCCAGTGTGCGTGTTTTCCAATCTATAAGCCAGAACTGCAGGGCAGCAGTGCTGTCAAAAAAGCAACAAATTTCTTGCAAATATCACTTTAAAAAACAAAACAAAAAACTAACATGTTGAACTTTGTAACATATTCAACCTCAATCTGAGGACTTACCCTTCCCTGCACAAAAACCATGTCACTGAATTTCTGTCTTTGCAGGTGATTATATACCTTTAAGGTACAAAAAAATATTAATGCCAGATCAAAACAAAATTACACAACACAGAAAGTAAAAAACTCTCTCTTCAAAGTAAAAGAAATTAAACATTGAGTTGTTGGTGTTCTTTCCTAACTCTGATCCAAAGTGCTGTTGCTTCTGCTCATGTTATCAACCGTAGCTGACGTCAGATGACAAGACCAAACCGGCATCTCCACAGTCAACAGAGAATCAAGACCTCTAGCACATGGTGAACACAATCACCAACGACATGGCTGTCCTGAATGAACATGATTTAGAAGCTGATTGAAAAGAAAAGACAATTTGAAAGACTGTTTGGAAACTTGAGGATCACTGATCCCACGAGAGTGGAAAAAGTGGAAATGTTTAAAGAAGACCGTGTACCTTTTCATTCACTAATAACAATCACCTACTGGCTCAATAAGATCTGATATCCTATACAGCGCACCCACACGACGACTTTGTGTGCAAAGTGGCAAACACACAAATACACACACTCTTTCACTTGTGCGCCTATGTGTGTGTTGGTGTTCATATATGGCAGCATTCTGTGGGAAAATGTTTTCAACCCAAGGCATCTTCAAGTCAATTTCACCGGGACAAAAAAAGAACTTGTGACGGGCACGTCTGTGTTACCACGCTCAACATCCCGTTCCACTTCCTACTCTTGCCATCCTTATTCAGGCCATCGACTGTGCAGCTTCACAATGTTGACCTTCATGAAAGAACATGTGATAAAGAGGGAGGAGAATAGAACCGATAAATACAAGAACAAACAAAACAAAAACAAAACAAATAAACAAACAAAACAACAAAAAAAAGCTTATGGCACAATCTAACATTCTAATATACTATTCACCGCAGCCTCCAGCACAGAGTCCGTTTCGACCAATGGCTGGTGGCCGTGCTCGGGAGTCGGGGCTTGTCCGTGGCCCCGTCCCTGGCCAGACGCCTGTAGCTGGGCAGAGCTGTGCTGGGCGGAGCTTGGGGGGGAGGAGTGAGTGACCTGGTAGTGGGGGTGCGGGTGCGGATGTGGATGTGGATGTGGATGTGGGTGTGGGTGTGGATGTGGGTGTGGGTGTTGGAGTTGTTGCGGGTGTTGGGGTTGGTGGTAGCCACTGCTGATGATCACATTGTTGTTGCTGCACCTCTGGCTCTTCTTCATTTCTAGAATGTTCTTTGCAGCCAAGTGCCCGCCGCCGCCACCCTGCTCTGCCCCCCCACCCGGGTCCTCAAAACCTGGCTGGTACTCTGTCCTGTAACCCGAGTCCTGTGCCGCTGTGACGGGCCGGCCTAGACCCTCCCCTCCTCCTCCTCCTTGCCCCCTGGGTCTGCCAGGGTAGCTGGTGGGGGACCCCAGCGAGGGGGACCCCAAGGAGGGGGATCCCAAAGAGGGGGGCCCCAGAGATGGGGTCCTGCTGAGGCAGGCTGGGTCCACCCGGGGGGTGGTGCTTGGGGCTGGCAGACTGGGCATGCAGCAGAAATCCTCCAAGAATCCGTCTGCGAGAAGCGCCGCAAACAGACAAACACACGAACAACACACAGACATGAGTTACATACAACATTGGATCAGGTCGTCAAGAAAAACATCTGCACAAGATCAAGTCATTGGATCAGGTCGTCAAGAAAAACATCTGCACATCAAGTCATTGGATCAGGTCGTCAAGATAAACATCTGCACAAGATCAAGTCATTGGATCAGGTCGTCAAGAAAAACATCTGCACAAGATCAAGTCATTGGATCAGGTCGTCAAGAAAAACATCTGCACAAGATCAAGTCATTGGATCAGGTCGTCAAGAAAAACATCTGCACAAGATCAAGTCATTGGATCAGGTCGTCAAGAAAAACGTCTGCACATCATCAAGTCATTTGATCAGGTCATCAAGAACAACTTCAGTACAACATCAAGTCTTATTAAGAAGAAGTTATGAACAACGTCAAGTCCTATTATGAAAAACAGAAGAGTTCCAAGAAAGAAAGGAGTTCCTAGGAGGGAGTATCTGCTCTAATGTGTCTTATTGCACTGGGTGAAACTGGCAACATTATACCCATACTCTAAATAAAAACCCACAACCCTAGCTGGTCCTGTAGTCTCACCTGGGTCTACCAGAACCATGCGTTTGTCCTGGGTCAAGTTGCTCCTTTCCTCTTGATTAAAAGTTCTGTCGATCATCACCATCTCAGAAGAGGGACTTGATCGCTGCAAAAAAAATTATATTATTATTATTATTATTATATCATTTATTATATAAATGACTGATTTAATCAAAAACCCTTGTGTAACTAAAGGAATGAGTGTAATTTAAGAGACTATCATTTTCACCAGCACGGCCCTGGTTGTTTAAAATCAAAACAAAAACACTGAACAAATGCAATGTTAGGCAATGACATATAAAACAGCAGTTCTGCCAGTTCATTACCCCCACCTCGGCCTCCACCATCAGAAGGCGTCGGTATTTGTTCACCATGGCTTGAGTTCTCTTCAGAACCTGTGTGGCCACTGCCTCAAACTCCTCATCCACTGTGGAAGGGGAAAACAACACTCGAGTGAAACACATGCATAGAGAAACACACACATAGAGAGACAGGCACATAGAGAAACACACACGTAGTGAAACACACACATAGAGAAACACACATGTAGACAGACACGCACATAGAGAAACACGCATGTAGAGAAACACGCATGTAGAGAAACACACGTAGTGAAACACACACGTAGAAAAAGTGTTGTTTTCACTTAAGAGCGAGTAGAGTGTTGAGGCTGAGAGAAAACATCAGTTTCAGCTCGACTGAGTTACAATGAACAATAAAAACAGACTTTCAACAGGCTTCCACGTCTGCAGCACATTCGCAAGGCCACTTAACATCTGGCTCAGATAACATCTGGCTCAGATAAGCTTATTGAGATGGGCATGGTGGAAGAAAAATAAAAACCAACGCAGTACACACCTTTAGCAAACTCCTCTTCGCTGGGTCGGGCTCCCTGGAACACATGGAAGGGCAGCAGTCTGTACATGACATCGTCGAGACAGTTGAAAGGAGCCAGGTCTGTGGACAAAACGTCATCATGGTCCTGTCGCAACTGCTGCAGGATCCTGAGGACGAGAGACAAGACCGTGTCAAACACAGACTTCAGAAATGATGACACCAAGGATGCGATGAAAGCTCAGGGTTACAGCATGATATATAGCCTGAACCAGCCAGACAAGCTCAGACCTGCTCTTGACCTCCCTCACTCTCTCTCTCACTCACACACTCTCTCTCACACTCTCTCTCACTCACACTCTCTCTCACTCACACACTCTAAAAAAATAGTTTTGCTCAGTGACCAGAGTTGCTGTACACTCTTATGTTCCTATTATCAATGTATTTTTCCTAGGTGCAGGCATAGCGCACAGCACATTGCGTTTACCAAACTGTCTGAAAGAAACACAATGACGTTCAACTCAGGATGACTCACATTCCTCCTCTGGTGAGCTGCTGGGGTGCCGGCCTCTTTTGCTGGTTGAGCTGGGGGGGGGGGGCAAACAGTGTTGATGAGTATCACTGAATCTGGCTATCAATCTGAAACCAGGCTTCTGTCATTTCATTTCGGATCTCTCACCTGTGTGCTGGCCAGGCATGGAGACTCCTGCTTGATGGAGGTCATTGTTTGCGCAGCTGGAAGAGAATTGGAAGAGAAGTGTCAGAATCATAAGAGAATAGTCAGAATCATAAGAGAAAAGTCAGAATCATAAGAGAATTGTCAGAATCATAAGAGAGTAGTCAGAATCATAAGAGAATTGGAAGAGAATAGTCAGAATTATAAGAGAATTCCAGAATGAAAGGAACCACCAGACACAAACAAGTCATTGTCTGTGATGTGAGTCAGGAAAGGATATACCGCACACGTCAATGCACCTACCTTTGGTACCAAGAAGATTGACCAACTGAGGCTGTGCTTTCTGAGCGCTGGAGGACTCCTGGGAAACGAAACAATCAAGAGAGACACTGTGAGAAATGCAATGGCAAAATGAAAGATTTTCCCCTCAAGAATTGTTTACCTTTGTCCCCAAAATAAAGCCTGTCATTATATAACGCCACATTAAACGCACAGAATGCATTATTTTTATACATATATAAATGGTATATTACATACAAATAATACAAAGAAAGCACACAAAGGGCCTGTCTCACCTGACTCAAAGGCACTGCCTGCATCTCAAACTGCATCTCCTGCATATTGCCATGTGTGGTCCCCGATGCATTCTGCCCCACGGGCACCAGGAGGCGCTGTGCCGGGCCCACTGTCACCTGCTGCTGCGTCTGGAAGCCCTGACCCGACGAGCTGACCAACGTCAGCCGAGTCTGAGCAGGGTTGACCTGGACAGGTGCCAGGCTGGACGTTGAACTGGCCGTGACCCCCGTCCAGACTTTGGTGGTGATGCCGCCACTCGACCTTTGGGGGACTTGGGTCACCATGTTTGGGGACATTTGCCCTACTGTGTTCCCCGCTGCAGCCACCATCCCCTGATTCACTATGAGCTGCCCACCGGTGGTTGTGAAGTTCTGCCCGGCAATAAGCTGGACCGCTCCGCTCTGATTGGGCAAGATGGAGTAGGTGGTGGTGGTGGTGGTGTTCGAGGAGGCCTGGTCCACCGGTTGCGTGTTGGCTTGCAACACCTGTCCATTCACAGCCTGGAAGCCCTGCACTGAAGATCCAGGGGTGAGGGTAAGGAACTGCCCAGATGACACACTCCCCTGGGGCTGCTGCTGCTGCTGTTGTTGGTGTTGGTGTTGATGTTGGTGTTGGTGTTGACCTTGCTGACCAAGGGTTGAGTGAACCACAATGCTGCTGGCTTGACTGACCACCTTCACCTGCTGAGACGCCTGTGGGGAACCACTGGCCGTGTAAGCCCCACTTCCGGGGTTGATGGGGGCAGTGGTGTTGGGCTGGAGGCCCAGGTTGCTAATGTTGTACACGGTTTGTCCCCCCGGCTGCAAGGGTTTGGGCTGAATGGGTCTTACCAATGTCTGAGGAGTGTGTCCCCTCTGAATGATAATGTTCTGGACAGGTATGGTTGTCCCACAACCCTTGAAGGGCATAGATACCTGGCCGGTGGCCGTGGGGGCGAACACTGCCCCCTGGTTGCTAGTGCTTGTCACTGCGTTCCCAGTAGGCCTCAGCAATATCTGGGGGCGCTCCAGGCTGTTGATAGCCATCATAGAGGGTGTGTTGCCGTTAAAAGACCCCAGCACTTGAATGTGCCCCGTAGGGCCGTTTGGCATGGGCAACTGGGGGACTTGCTGGATGAAAGCCTGAGGTTGAGCAACTGGGGCAACTACCCCTGCCCCACCACCGAACCCCCCCGAGACCAGCTGCTGGGGGAAGGTGGCGGCAGTGGTGGTGGGCACAGGAGCGGGCTGAGAGTCCAGCAGAGCCTCCTGTGCCAACGTCTGCTCGGTGATGTCCGCCTCCAAGAGGGATTTCTGGAGGATGTCGAAAGGTTGGTCCTCACCCCCGAGGTCCACTGCGCCAGGCGACGCGTCCCCTCCCAGCTCATCCTCGATGAACTGCAGGCTGTTGGAGAGCTGCAGGCCAGCCTCACTGGCATCGCTGAACTCCCCCAGACGATTTGTGTTGTCCTTAAATCCGGCACTGGATCCACCCTGGACGAGCACATATCATAGAATAAATGCAATCATGTTTGTTGCAGCCACTTTTAAATTCTGTGTTTATTTTGAGAGGCTTAATGAACATATACTTACTGTGCCACCGGTAAAAAAAGAGCTAGAGTTGCCAAATGCTGCATTTGTCACATCCTCCTCCTCAATCTAGAAAAAAATCAGCAATTATTAATATTAACAATCACAATTAATCTGCCTATTAAAACTACAATCTCTGCCTAATAAAACTACTATATTTAAGAGGTAACCAAGTCCTGCTGTTAATCCTTTAGGATAATCTTGAGGGCTTTATGGGCAATCCACAACTGGCTGTCTTATAGTCAATACAATTAGCCCTATATGATTAACTATCTAAATATCTTTCTATTAATGGAGACATTCATTCTGACATTCTTCAAAGTAACTTGTTGTCTTATGTGCCTATTTGAGTGTCCCACTCACCGTCTTGGTATTAGAGCCGTGAAGATAGTCATTCAAAGCCTGCACGTCTCTGTCAAAGAAAAACACACAGATGAAAATATTTTCATTTCAGGGGGAAAAGCCATGAAGATGCACTGAGAATTTGATGAACAGCTCCCTAGGAGCAAATCGACCTACCCTATGATATCCAGAAGACGCCGATCATCTTCATCGTCCATGACACCTGAGAAGGCAATTTCACAGACATCAGACTAGTTCTAGCAGAAGTAGATCCACCATCAGGTTTTACACATCACTAATTGCAATATGGCTTTCCACAAGGTTATTACTTCTAATCAAGGAACTAAAACAATGCTGTGAAAAGGTTGAAAAGTGTATCCCCTTTCAAATGTTTTTTTTTTCTTTTCTGGCATGCTTTAACCAGACCCGTTTCCAAACGAGTGTCAAAAGTACAAATACCACATTGTTTTCATTATGACCCTTGGACTATAATTTCACTAATTTTTAGTTTTTTATTTGTTTGTTTTTCGATCGTATTGTATTCAGGTGGCTGTTCTGTGCTTTGGGACAGGTTGAAACCCACAATGAACATCAATATATGCTTTTGCTTATTGATATTGAAACTGAGCTGTGGAAAGTTTGTAAGCAAATCTCAAATGAATACTAGGGTGAAGTATTTTAACCGGTCAGATGGTGAAAGTCCAACCACAGCAGCAACTATGTGGTAGCCTAGTTCCAAGCAATTAACACCAGATTATGACAATGGACTAAGGAAAAATATGATTCGTTGTAGTGTGGTTGTGGGGGCACACACAAGGGGTGATTTGGAAACGTCAAAATTGCAGTGTTGTACATAACTTGGTGCAATTGTTACTGGATGAGTAGGTTGTAAATGAGGGAGATAATTGTGCCTTCACATAAAACGTTAAAAAAAAAAATCATGTAACAACTGTTGATAGAGCAGTAACTGTAAAAATGTTACTTCGCCAAGGAAGCCTACATTTACATATTACTGACACTTCACTTGCTTTAGTGTTAGCTTTAAACAAAACATTTCTAGTCCCTTTCACTAACACAAGCTTTTGATATCAAAATGGCGGCTGTTGTTTTCACACTGCGACACTCACTTTGGCTCAACGCCGGCGACAAAGAAAGGGGGGGGTCATCGAACATTTATCAGTTCAAAAATGATACATACTATATTTTTTCTAGAAAAACATAGCGTTAAATGTTTAAAATATAAAGATATTCGTCTTGATGTGACTAACGTATCGATAGTTTGGAAGTATTGCTAACATGTTGAGAATGCAGTGGACTACGGGGTTCCCCATAAAAGCCTTTTCCCTAGGCATTAAAAAGGGTGGAAAAATAAATTATCCAGTTGAAATATCGCAAATGTTGCATTCGGCAACCTAAGTACCACAAGCACCATAGTAAGGCGGTGCAATAGTTTGGCTAATTAGCTGAATATTTTGTTTTTCTGTCGCTAGTCAGCAAGCTGGCAGGCAGCTAGTAAGTATCAGTGTCCATGCACCCCAATTAATCTAGTTCATTCACATGTTTTAAAACCTACAGACTCGCTTTCTTGTTTGCAATAAAACCAAACACCGTTGCAACATTTCTTTATTTAGCAAAACAAAGATCAGAAACAGAACATGTTGATTGCTCTTTTCGTTGGCTAACACCAGTTTTCTTATTGTCCGACTATATAAAGACTGCAAGTAAAATATGTCTCGCTTACGGTCAGTTTGTATAGAGTTACACTTAAGGTGGGCAGGTTAATGTTATTTACTACAAAGGAAACCTTTAACAAAGAGCCCAATGTCAGCAACACACAAAATGGGTCAGTGAGTAGGTAACAACATTCATGACTGGCTAGCTAGCTCTTTAGCTAGCCATTTCACATATTTTCCGCATGCTAACGTTATCTGTTAAGATGGTCCAGTGTTAGACAAATAAAAAGGGAGGTGGAAACCAATTTTCCTTTCCTTGCCCTCTTAAGATGATGATCAGAGGGGGCGGAAAAGTAGACGTAGCAACCCTCAAAAAACAATTTAAAATGCGGTCCGTGAAAAGGATTCGGTTTATTTCGACACTACAAACGCTTCCGTAAAAGCCAATTCCCTCTCAGTAGTTTGTCAAGAGGGCAAGCAACAAATATGCTGCTTTCCCCCTCCTGGAAATGTAGCTTGCGATTTTACATCCAAAAATAGACCAAATCGACAGACAATGATAATCTCATGCGAGTACAGTACGTAACAGTTAGCTAGCTGCCTCAGCCTAGTTATAGATTGTCGCTGACGCGGTCTCTTTTTCTAGAGAGGTGGACGTGGGGTTTCAGAAGCTACCATTTGTCTTCTGTTTAGCTCATCTGGCAGGATGGCAAACGTCACATTTCTCTAGAGTCGCGGAACAGATGAATTTTGACGTTGCCGTTAACGAAAAGAACCTGACGCTTAGGAAAAGCAGCTTAGCTGGCTAGCGGATTTAAGCTAGCGTTTCTCCGTGAACACTGGCCTTCTCGACGAGCTAGCAACGGTGTCGTTTCCCAACCTATTTCAAAACGGGTTGAATTCGCCGACGGACCTAGCGAACTAAACCGCGTGGAACCATAAATATTTATTGCCATTTGCATAACATAAAGACGACTGAAAAAGAGGCAAACCCATACTCCTGTCTCACTCCTCTTGAAACCCAATATCTCCATTTGGCAACTTTTAATTTGCTCCCCCTCCTCCTCCTCCTCCCCCTTCTTCTCCCTCTCCCACTCATATATTTTTCTCACTGTCCTTGCTCTGTCTCAGAAAGATTTTTCTCTCCACGCTCACTCTCTTCCCTCCCCGAAGGAAGGGGAGGAAGGAGGTTGTGTGTGTTTTTTCCTTGAAATTTTTATCACAAAATTATAATACACTCAAAGGGAAACTCACCGTCATGAAAAAGCAGTGCCTTGTCAACGGGGTTTCCTCGCCATCTCTGCACGGGCCGTTAGGGCAGTGCCGCTCCACCAGAAGGCAGCATCTGCAGCCCTTGGGAAACTACAAGTATCCAAACATAACAGAATTGTCTAAGGACTAAGAGGCTGCTTTTCTTGGAATAGTGCTCCATTATTGCATGGCATACATATAACAATCTTAAACAGTTATGTGTAGTCTAGTAGATGCGCCATAAAATGTTATTATATGGTTATCAATCCCCAACAACCCAATTAACTTATCCAACTGTAAACACGACAACCATCCAACGATAGGGGGCGGGGTACTGAACAACCTCGACCACAAGTTACCTACAGGGATTTTTTTTGACACCTCGGGGAAAAAGACGGTGAATTCATCAGTCATAAAGTGAAAGTCATAGTCATCGTAAAGACACTATTTGAATGTCATATGGCATAGTTTTTATTTGGTTCTCTGTGACTTTAAAACACCTCACTGTTGATTTTGTAGAAAGCTGTTTTAGCTTTTGACATTGACACCCATCTCCAAATAATACAATACAATGCACTCTTCAAAATATCAGGTGGTTGCTTTCCTTTAATTAAAACAGATTGTAGTGTGTGTATATTTGTGTGCAGCCCAAACAGTCAGTTTTGTTGCAAGCCTTCTTAATGTGTTGGAGAACGCGTGATGGGTATCACATTTTTGGTATTAATGACTGAGATACATTAAGGACTTTGCTATTGCCAGCCTTTTTGGGGAAATCGGACATACTCGATTGGCTATCTCACACACACGCGCATTGGTTTTCGCCGAGGAGCACATAAGCAAATAAATGAAACACTTCTCTTTCAACAATTCTCCCTTCATTCTGTGACAGGGCCCAGGGGTGTGGTGTGTGAGTTTCTTTAACCCGGTAACCGGATGTTATGTATGCAGTCCACCAATTGAAACACTGTATAGTCAAAAGGGGTTCGTACCTTAGACCAATTAAAAATCTTTTTATTCTAGAGCACGTAATATTCATACGCGCACTTCCTGTTATAGCATATCATAGCGGCACGATATGTCTCTCGCTATGGAGACCAGTCCAAGTCAAGGGAATGGTGATGAGAAACCAAGTGAAACGGTCAAGATTCCAGACCGACTTTTGAAGAGGGACCAGGCAAGGTTGGAAGAAGCAGAACGACGTAAAGACATCAAGGAAGGTCGGTCAGTTACGGAGGAAAAGAGTGACTTTTTCTCCACCACATTTAACACTGAGAGGGCAACCATCGATGAATTGCTATCTATCTGCACCGAGGCAAACCGTGAAAATGCTACGAAGATTCTGGAAGAGGCAACGGTCAAAACGCAACAGCTGCAAAAGTTTCTTAACGACAGTATGATGTTCCTAACACCATACGAACTGAGACAGGCCCAGGCAACCTTACAAGTGCTCCTGAGCACCATATCTGAAAAAAGAGATGACATTTTGCCCAAAAAGAAGTTTGCCTTCAAATCTCGCAACGTGAAGAGCAAACCGGCCGAATCCCCATCAACCTCCATCACTGAGCTTCCCAAATCGGCCAGCAACCGCGATACAGACGCAGATGCAGCTGTCACTCCAGTGCAGTGCGTTTTTTCAAACGTCGATTCTCAGGTTCTGATTAAGAGAGCGGATGAAATCCAGCAGCAGGACGTGCTGCTGACCCACCTGACGAACTGCAAGGTGAGGCTTCTTGGCTCGCCGAGCACTCTGCATATCAAACATGTTCGTGACTGTGAGATCATGAGCGGGCCAGTGTCAAGCTCGGTCTTCGTGGATCAGTGCACGGGCAGCACCCTTGCCTTCCCCTGCCAGCAGCTGCGAACCCACAACACTAAGGACACTCAGATCTATCTGCACGTCACGAGTCGCGCCATCATTGAGGACTGTCAAGGAGTCAGTTTCGCTCCCTTGACTTGGACATACTCGAACATGGATGCTGATTTTGCAGTGTCTGGATTGGACAAGAATCGAAACAACTGGGATCAGGTCGATGATTTCAACTGGCTTGCATTTGATACACCTTCACCAAATTGGACTGTTATTCCTGTATCTGACCGGAAAACCAGTTGGGATGACTTAGTTCCAGCTTCCTCTGAATAGATGGTCATCACTGTTTGCGTAAAAAGGGGATGAGGTGCACTTACTTATTCTCAGTCTCCTCCACAACCCAGCCTTAGATAAAAAATGCACTGTTGGCATGTATTCACATATTAATTGATTTGTATGTTCTAGGCAGAATGTGCACCAAGTAAATGATCTAAATAAAAACCTCTGATTACCCAGCCCTCTTGTATTCTGTGCACAGGACAGAGCCCACGATTTAGACGAGGCACTTCAGCACATGAATAAACTATAGTTTTAAGCAGTGGTCTCTGAAAAAAAACAAAAAAAACAATTGTCTAATGTAGTCTTTATGGCATATATAAAAAGTGCTTTGTAATATAAAAGACATATAATGTAGTCCTGGGTGTTAGGGTTCAGGTTTGCTTCTCTCCAGGAAGTACATGATTACATGTTACTTTGTATTAGTTATTACTCGTGTAAGTACACTGTAAGGACCTGTTCTTCATAGTAGTGTAGTGATGGTAATATGCACAACACGTTTCCTGAATGTGGCATTGTGAAAGAGTCAGAATGGTATGAATACTACAAGGGCAGACAGTCTGTTACTGAGGAAAAGTGTGACTTCTGTAGATTTATCATGCATTGAAAAGTTTCTGTTTTCTTGGACAGAAAAATATGCCCTGTGTTCAGGTTTTCTATTTTCACAGACCTGTAATCCATCATATACTGCTATTCTTTATAGTAACTGCATGGGCAAATGCATTCTTACATTTGTATTCTGAATTCTGCTGTTTCACTAGTTGTTAATTGAAATGCTCTGGCTTTTGGGGTTTATACTGACATATGAAGATTGCTGAAGCTCCTCTCTCTGATATGCACTTCTCATGCTACAGCACAGAGCACCGCCACTGAGCAAATGTAAAGAACTGTATCAACTTTTTCCCAATGACACACTACTGAATTTGTACGAGCACCTCAACCTCATGTGTCCTAAAACATTGTCTCAGGAGGGTTTTGAAGAAGATGCCAAGCAGCGGCATAGCAATGGGTGGGGGTCCAGCGCAGAACAAGGGTCCTAGAACATATCAGGCAGGGTAGATTCTGAGAGTCATATTGTAGAACCTGACACCTGACAGTCTCCTGTTGCCAGGGTAATCTCAAGGTATCTGATGTGTCACTTATGGATGTGAGCAAGTTCAGGTTTTCACAGCTTGTTTGTGATCATTATTTCACGATTTTATTAGCAAATCTAGCTTCACGGGGACTTTAAATCACTTCACAGGATTTACAGCTTCTGTGGTGAACTGTTTGTTCTCGCCACTGCAAAAAACCTCTGCACTACACAGACCCGGAGACCCCTTTGGAGCGGAAGCGCTGATCTCACATTAAGCATGCGGCATTGGGCCCTGTTGTCTGCATCTTTTCTTAAGAGATGTGAACCGAGCCATGTGACCAGCGAGGCCAATCAGACATCATGCCAGGAGCTTAGCACAAAGGCTCACCTGCTGGCGAAAGGATTTCTCCCAAATGGGATAACACTGATTAGCAGGGTTTAGAATGACGTACTGCAACTTGGAGTTTAATCATTTGGATCTGCCGTCGTTCTCCTCCCTATACGGGAAAAAGGTGCGTTGTTACTGGTGTCAGCGCCTGCCTGGTTGCTGGCTTTAACTATACTTTTCTTGTCTACTTTTCTTGTTTTATTTTTATAGTTTCAATATTGTTTACACATTTCTTTTATTGCTGGTCTTCTTGATTCTTAGGCGGTTGTTCACATTTCTGGATTTCCTGTAGTATGGGTGTACTAAGGAGGTACTCAAGATAAGCAAGAGGTTCGCCCTTCCCTGGGATGGATCAGGAATTGCCTGTTGAACTGGCACACCTACACAGTGGGTTTAGGCAGTGCCTTTTCTGACTTTAGTGGAGCAGAGGGACTGCTTGTTTGTTTTGTACCAGAGAACTGAGGCAAAAATACACCCTGAGCACTCACTTTTGAGGAGTGCAATATTTAAGAGAAGAATTTTATTGTCTAGCATCTTTAAGTAATAGCCACAATGGCGCTGTTCCTGGTGAAATTTGACCTGAAAAAACGTGTGCAATTGGCCCAGATGTTATGGCTGATGTACTGGTTTGCAGTGATGGCTGGCGTGCTGGTTTTTGCCATGGGCCTGTTTTTCAAGATTGAGCTTCGGAAGAACAGCGAGCTGATGGATAACAGTGAAAGCCACTTTGTGCCGAACCTGCTTATTGGCGTTGGGCTTCTGGCCTGCGGCATCAACGCGTTTGGCGGGAAGATCTGCTACGACTCGCTGGACTCCACCAAGTTCGCCAAGTGGAAGGGCGTCATGAAGCCCTTCTTGATCTCCTGCCTGATCTTCATGGTTCTCCTGATTCTGACAGCCCTGTTCTGCTTCATGATGCGGATCCCCCTGCAGTTCACACTGGCGGAGGGACTGAAAAACGGCATGAAGTTCTACAAAGACACCGACACGCCCGGGCGCTGCTACATGAAGAGGACGCTGGACCAGATGCAGATGGAGTTCAAGTGCTGCGGCAACAACAACTACAAGGACTGGTTCGAGATCCAGTGGGTTAGCAACCGTTACCTGGACTTCAGTGCCAAGGAGGTCAAAGAGTGAGTGGTGTCATCTGTTTGCACTGTTAGTTTGTAATTCTAATCTCTGTGAATGTTTATCCACTTTTTATGTGTTGTAGTGCAAAAGTGCAGGCTAAAACATACAGAAAGAATGGCATCACTGAGAAAGGTGGGACTGGAGTCCGGTGTCATTGAGCCTCTAGCGTCACGCTCTACAGTACCCTTTCTTTGTGTCGTGCTTAGTCTATTCTAGTAGTCATTGGCTGATCTTTGAGTTTTTTTCTCTGTCAGACTAATGTCTTGATGGTAGATATCTGATCATTAGAACAACACTGTTGGTGTATGTTTTGACTTCTTTGCGTATTGTTGAAACATTTGATCATTTGGTATGAAATGGGGGGGGGGGGGGGGGACTTTTCAGTGGCATATCCTGTGTGATGAGAACCTCATAAAGGGGATGAGGGGGTTCAGTTAACTGATAAATCTATAGTGAAGGCATTCATTTCCCTGAGGGAAATAGATAGTAAGGGGCTGATTTCGGGGTGGTGGTGTGTGGGGGGTCAGCGTGCAGTGTAAGTGGTATCAGGCTCGCGAGCCAATTTGGACTTAGCAGATAATCTTCTTGGATCACATTTCCTCGTCCTTCAAGGCTTACTGTCCCTTCCAATCATGCCAAGACCCAGGCGACTGGCTGGGAATAGACCCTGAAATCACCATCATGGCTCATCATGGCGTGGTGATGACGGGTCATCTTATTAGCACTTCTGGGTAATGAAGACAACCAACCACCTATTCCTAAGAGTACCTTTTATATTTCCAATACATTTGCAACGGTGTGGTTTTGAGTGGGGCAAATTGCTGTCGGAATTGGCATTGTTTTGTTCTTTCGGAATTTTACAGTGACAATCAGGAAAATTTAGATCAATGTATTTTTGTCATTCTTCACTGTTGATGAGGCGCACAAATGAGTTTCATTATGAAGTTTCATTACAAGGTTCAGTGTGAAAAGCATGATTGAACTCTACAGTGCAAACTGGCAAACTGAGTGCAAACTGGCAAATTAGCAAAATCAGCTATTCTACATTGCTAACAGTAGGTGTTGACTCTTAACATGCTAACAAGAAGGTAAAAATCATCAGGCCGTGAGTGTAAGTCGCCCCACATGACTCCAGGAGGTGAAATCTTAAACCAGATTTACAGTTGCCCTACAAGCGTCAGTCATGCTTCTGGTGCTAAAAAGATAAGCGGCAAAAGGTAATCCTTGATTACCATAGATACCAAGAGTGAATTGGCATAAACATGAATCACTTTGGTGATGTACATTCCCACCTCACACAAGAACTGAGTTGAATTATTGAATTATTAGTTGAATCAATTATTGAATTGAGACAGTGATTGTCAGTATCCAATGACGCTCTGCTTTTTTTTTTTTTTTTGCATACACAAGCAAATATCTCTCAACTGTGGTTTCAAATAGGCCAACTAGAATAAAAAAAGAATCTCAAGACTCTTGCTTTAAAGAGGTTTCCAAATGTTGGAAATGCTTCGATTGCTTCGATTAGTTTAACCTCAAAGCCCAAAATCGGTTTGGTGAGGTGACAAATCACCAACGTGTTGGTTTACACTGTGGTTGAGGAATGTATAGGCAGACTTCAAGTGCAAAGAAGCTCTAAAGAGATATCACCTGGCTCTCCAGCCTTCTGGGTAACTGATAATCTAAAGGGTTTCACTGACAGTCTGTATTCACGGCATAGGCTTTCCAGACAGAAGAAAAACACCATTGTTTGGTGTGGCTTCTGGTGCACTTTGCTTGCACAGCAGATGAAGCCTGTTGGAACACTTGACCTCAGGACTTCTCACTGACCCCCTTGGCTGTCCGTGGAGCAATAGTATTAAGTGCTTCGTTCTTAGAGTATCTGTAGAAGTTGATATGTTATTTGCTGCTGGCCTTTTCCAGTGAAATAAATATGATACAGTTCAGTGCACCTACGTTTGTACATGTTCTCTGAACCTAAAGATGTCGAATCAGCAAGACAGAATTCTGTGTACTTATTTCTTTTAGGCTACTAATGTGAATTAGAAATGGACAACTTATGTGCCATTTTTAGTTCTCAATAAGATTGAGTGAGACACAGGTATATATATCTTGAGATGTGTGTACACATGAATAAGACCCTGACCTCTGACCTTTGACCTGTGCCTCTTCCAGTCGAATCAGCAGCAACGTTGACGGCAAGTACTTGATGGACGCGGTGCCCTTCAGCTGCTGCAACCCCACCTCCCCCCGGCCCTGCATCCAGATCCAGCTGACTAACAACACGGCCCACTACAGCTACGACCACTACAGCGAGGAGCTGAACATCTGGAAGCGTGGGTGCCAGCAGGCCCTGGTGTCCTACTACGGTGGCATGCTCAACACCATCGGGGCACTGGTGATTCTGGTCACATTGCTAGAGGTGAGTTGAGGAGTCAGATGGAGAGAAAAGAAGGATGAAGAGGAGGAGGAGGAGAGAAACCGAGAGATTCTCTTCACCTCTCTTTCACTATCTCTTCATTCAACTCTTCAAGTCTTTTTTTCCCTTCATCTTCTCTTCCTCCCTTCTCTGTTTATCTATTCTTCTCCTTTCCCCCTCTTTTTTTGTTCACCCCTCCACACATCTCGTCCCCTCATTTCTCAGCCTGGGAGAAAATCTGGGCTAATGAATGGCGTTTAGGGGGAGAGAGACAGTAAGGGAGACCGTATCATGGCGGAGTGGATGGCCTGAAAGTGTTGAAGATGAGGCCTTTGGAAAAATAACAAGAACATCCATTACCAAGAGACAATATATAGCATTGACATTCTTCTCTACTTCCATACTGAGAGACCTGAAAATGGCAGACACAGCAAATGTACAGTATACAAGTTGAAGAGTAGGGTAGTTGCTCTTATGTCAAATTAAAAACTAACAGTTTAGTAGTTAGTAGGAACTCAATGCAACAAAAGTCAGTACACCTTTCATTACTGAGATTCAAATATATATATTTTTTTCAATACTTCGTAAATTCCGCCTTTATTTTTGATGACGGACTCAATCCAGTGTTGCCAGGTACCAGGTCATAGTTTTCACTATTTTCTTCTTTAGAAACAGTGTGATTTTGATCATCATGCTGGAATATTCCTTTTCTGCCAAGCTTCTGGAGACTGGGAGTTACCCTGTATACCAGTATTTTGGTATATCCACAGACATTCGTGGTGCCATCTATTAATGTTATCTTCCCAACACCATTTGTACTCATGCAGCTCCATGTCACACTCCCCTCTGCATGCTTCTCTGTCGGGACGATGCATTCACTCTGGTCGTCCTGGTTTCTGCAAGTGGAGACATGCATGAAGACAGTCCATAGGACCAACATTTTATAACCATGTTCGTGTAAAAAGCGTAATTGGAAATCACAGGTGTACTCAGTTTTGTTTCAATGATCACCGGTTTTCTAACTTGTGTGCCAGTGATCACAGATGTTATTCACTTTTGGTGCAATGAGTTTCTACTTGAATTTAATTGAACTCCTCTGTATGTTCAATATAGCCTTTCTAAGGTATTTGGTTTTGATTGTTCATAAGAGGAAATACTCTACTTGTCAACTCAGAAATAATGCAATTATTGAGAGGCGATACAGTTTTGAATCATTTTACATTTAAGTGATATGGCACAGGGGTGTACTCACTTGCAGCTGTACACTGCATTTCTTTATATTATGTCCTACAAACATACATCTGGTATTCTGCTCTAGTCTTAGAGATGAGCACAACCACTAGCAGTGGCTTCTTTGGACCTCCCGTAGGCATACTTATTGGATATATGTTTCTTGGCACTGGGCTGAAACAGGTTGGCGCTAATGGTTGACTGCTGCGCACCTACTGGTCAAGCCAGATGTTGCCGTGGGCCACGTGCGATCGAAACCAGGGTGGCATGTGTGGTAGCAGTAGCCGGGCTGGGTTTAGGCTAATTCGGTCCACTAAGACCCGCTTGGCACCGTCTGCCGATGTCCGCACAGGCCAAGCCGTCCCCGAGGAGGAACACACACAAAGCAAACGAAGTTGCGCTGTTATGATTCAGAACTTATCCATGGCTTTTGTGTCCACACATTGTTTTATTCTTCACTCTTGCATATTTGCACAGAACAAGACCACGATAAAGGTTTTTAATCATGCTATGATATAGCCTGATTCATCTTGTCATGTCATGTCAACCATTGGTGACGTATAGCATCAGTGCAATATGCAATGTGTAAATATGCAAGTGAGCTATTGCTTCTGAATGCAGCAATACAGCATTTTTAACAAATACTCAAATATGGCTTATTTATGCTTATATGACACATTGCGTATTTTTTTAAAGCTTACAATTAACTTAAACCACCGTCTAGGAAATGTCCCCGAAATGCCTTTTCAGTAGTACGAGTAAATCCCTCCACTGAGTGCGTAGTCAAACCTCAAGCGGAATCTGCAGGAGCGATCATGTGTGGTAGCAACCAAAGGGACCTTGGACCTGAAATAGTCCAGCTTACACAGGTAAGATGGAGTGACACTGAGGAGTCAGGGAGATCGGAGGGGCGCGTGATGTTTTAATCTGGAAGAGGAGGGAGAGCATGGACATGTGGGTCGAAAGTGCCAGGCCTTTAACAATCCTTAGTGCAACAACTACTTGTTGGGCTTGTGTGCAAAAAGCTCTTCATCAAAGACAAACTAATATGGCATTGTATTGTGATGGGATATTCTCCCTTAATTTCTCTGAAAACATCTGTTGACACCCATCTTTGATTAATTAAATACAAATTTAAAACAAAATAGTTTTGGACATGACACTACAGTTGGATTAAAATATTATAGGCTTGTTTACAAATGGTTACCCATAGTGTTCATGATATCAAACCTAGGCAATCACATCGCATTTTAAACTTTACATCCCATTTTAAAGTTCTACACCATGCATAGATCGAAATAGGCCAAAAGTATAGTCCTCATAGATTCAGGGGTCTGCCAATTATTTGTTGAACCAGCACTTCTGATTTTTGAGCACAGAAGGATTTTTCATTCTTTTAGCCTTTGTAACTTCTTCTTACTTGCACAGGTAATGTTGCACCTAAGTGACTTGTTGGCGTTGAAATGTGACGTTTACATGGTTTTGTTGTGGTTATAGAGAGGTAAAGAGTCAGACTGCAAATCTATAAAAATTACAAGTGCACTTCTTTCTCTGGCCTGTAGGGGGTAGTGATGGTGGGTCTGCAGTATGTCAACACTGCCATGTCCACTCTGGTGAACCCTGAGGACCCCGAGAGTGAGAGCGAGGGCTGGATGCTGGAGAAGACGGTGAAGGAGACCTTCACTGACATCATGGCCAAGATGAAGGCGATGAGCAAGGGGGGGCAGGTGGAAGAAGGGGAGGGTGATGCCGTTGCCACGGTGAGCTGAGCAGACCCCGCCCACCTCGAACTGAGACCACTCCCCTTGTCAGGGGGAAGAATGTGAGATATTTATTGCCTCTTTGATGTGAGCACCCACCCTCTAAACACACTGAACACATTGACACGCTTCAAAGCTACTCACTAAGGCCAACACCACACTACTGGTTGCCAGGGTAGGAAGAGAAGCCATGTACAAAACTAGAATATTTGTCCATAGGTTAATGCAAATCATGTATATAATAGAACTAAATCTCATCAATAAAATCTCACCACAATTCTTGCTTTTGTGTAAAAACTCTAAACTAAACTCTAACATATCTAAATCTAAATGTGTCGTTTGAAGATCCTAGGCACACAACTTACTGATACCTCCGGCCCTACATAGTTTTTTTTCTTTTCAAGCATGACAGATTCCAAGAATTGTGTGTATAAATGTGAATTTGCTCACTGAACGACTGAATCACTTTGTATTCCTATTCCCTTGCTCGTATTTTTACCATTCATGCTGTAATACACAGTATTTTTTCTTGTGTTAAACATTGCCCTTTTCTTTTTTATTTGCTTGACATTTGAGTAGATATTTGACCTTCAAACCAAATGCTGTTTTGAGTCTGTTTAACATCAGTAATATTCTCATTACTAAACACACCAGTCTTCTAAGACCAGAATGTTACTAAGCAGCTTTCAGTGCAATTCAGACCTCATACTTTTTTACACATCAGATATGTTTTCGCACTAAGATCGGCTAATCATCTGGAAAAATTATATTTCATCCAAGACTCATTCATTCTCAGCTGTGTAGTATCATTCTTTTTCTGAAAACTGGTACATTTGTAAATACTCTGTAATACCGATCTCCAATGTATAAAATCTCTGACCGAACTGGGCTTAGTTGACTGATAACTGAACAAGTGGGATAAATTAGAAAGGTGCTAAATGTTGACTGATATGCAGGGGAAAGGTGCAGATGTGTAGATATTTGTGTCGGCATTGTACAGTCTCATTTTCTTTTTTTCTTCATATGCATTGGAGGGGTTTAAGTGAACACATTTATTTATCCAAGTCACTAGCCACCTTGGATTGGGCTGTTAGAGATGGGAGTGGGGTTTTGTTAGAGACAAACTTTACATTTTTTTTTACACACCTGGCCATCTTTCCATTTCCCACAGCGCTCGCAAGAGCGTCTTGTGATTTGTGTGATAGTTGGACTCCACAAAATGACACAACAATACTCTTAAGACATCAGCTAAGCAACACAAACAGCGGTTGTTGTTGTTGATTGTTGGTTTTGTTGTTGTTTGTTGTTCAAAATGCTTTGAACGCTGGGCTATCGTTGTGCGGAAGGGGTGCAGAGGGGAGTCTCTCAGAAACAGGAACAGAAAACCAGGACACGTGACACACAGCAGAGGAGGACATTTGTTGATTGGCAGCTAAACCACCCCACTGACCTCCGCACTTCTGGCCCCTAGAGTTCAAGGTTCAAAGGTCATTGAACACGAACGTACCCAGGCTATGGCAAGCAGCACAAGAGAGTTCCCTCGTTTAATTTAATCACACTCTGTCCATTCCCCAAAGCCAGGGGTTGTTTCATCTCTATACCAAACATTCTGTAATTTTAACTGGTGGGTTATCTTTGTAAATAGTGTAGAATTTGGACATATTATACTTTTTTAACAAACAACAAAGACACACTGTTATACACAGTAATTTCACTGTACAGAAATACAGATTATATTTATTGTTTTTAATATGAAGGGTGTGTTTGTGTTGTGTAGAATGTTTTATCTAAATAAACAAATATTAGTTTCGACATTTACGTGTGTGTGTGTGTGTGTGTGTGTGTGTGTGTGCATGTGTGCGTGTGTGTGTGTGTGTGTGTGCAAAAGATCTAAGTGGAGGAGGCCAGAGACTAGTCTCTGCATGAGGTCTCCCTTATCCCATGCGATCAGCTGGCTAATTATGTGCTTATTGCGTCCACGTCCTTCTCAGCACATGACTGTTGCCATTGCACTGGGCAGCTCAATGTGAAGTGTGACGCCGAGGGTGGACATCACACGTCAGGGGTCAGGGGTCAGGGCGGTGGAACATGGGCCCCGAACACACGCGTATGACACACATGCATGACACGTACACTCAAATACATCGTCATGCAACTGTGGGGACTACAGATGTTGTCCCTGTTGTGTTTCAAGCTTCTATTAGTTGACTACAAATCATTTGATCATTTCAAAGCAACAAAGTTATACTGCCATTCATTCAACATAACAGTTTAAAGGTTCTTCTTGTATAGTTAAAAATTGGGTCGCAATATTAAACAAAAATGTCCGGCTGCCATTCTTGACCACACAGGGGTCAACCAGAGGTAATTTCCTCAAGCGATTCTTTGAAATTCCTGAAAGCACTGGTTAGAACGTGTCAAAATAACGTGTCAGTACTTCTAGTGCCACATATACGCAGAGTCAAGGGAGAGAGAGGAAGGGAATGAATGAATGAATGAATGAATGAATGAATGAATGAAGAGGACAACTTTCTTTGGGTATTTTCGTTTGGCCAAAGCACATAAACAACAGCTCATCTGATCTGATAAGATCAGTAAGCAGCTTTAGCAGCTCACGGCTCAGCGAGCTGGCAGGCAATCAGGTGATGTTCTCTGGGCCGCTGCCACCCGTGTAGACCAGTCCGACAGACTTCCTGTGGGGTGCTGATCTTTACTGATGTTGGTCTGTGTCGCTTGTCCCAGTTTTGGTTGGATAAAAAAAAAAACATTAAGATGGACACAAACGTTTCAGAGTGAAAACAATGCAATTTTTCTCTGTGTGTAGTCGCTGCGCGCCTTTGTCTTAGAGTTGCCCCAGGTAACCCAGGTGTCTGAGGGAAGGGTCAGGGTTGGAGCAAAGTGGGATTTCTACCTGTCTTAACTAAGTTGTCCCAGCAACTCGCACGAAAACACAGTACACAAGGTATTTAAGACAATTAATAGTGAACTGTAGTTACAGTGACCATGGATAGTAATCCCTAAAGACAGATTAAAAATCACGTTTATCAAGATGAGAGTCTGAAGTTTTAATGTTTTATACACATAAAATGTACCTTACAGTACTACAACACACCTTAAACCTTTTCCACAGCACCAAGTCATCTCGTGGTGAGTTCAATTTTCACTTAAAAGGATGGGTGTTTAATGATACGTCTGCTGAAATGGGGCCACAGGTGGAATTTGGGCTTCTGAATCTTCCATGAAGACTCCAGTCCTTGACACAGAGAAACAGGCCATAAACAGATCACTGGATGGCATCCACAAGCCTTTGTGAGGGAGGATTAGGTCAGCAAGCCGTGTCACAAGGGTTACACACTTAAAAACGTGTGATCCATACGATTATCTAACTCCACGGCTTGCATACAGGGATTTGACCTAATGAGGAAGGTATGTCCTGGTTTAAGTGTTTGGAATTCCAGAGACAAGAATTCTGGGTATGTGACATACTCCGAATCAGAATCGGATTTATTGGCCAAGTATGTCAAACACAAACAAGTCGTTTGGTTCTGGCTGATGGTGACTCTCAAGCAATACAGACAACAATGTACATAAGCCCTGTGCTATGTCAACAGCGCTAGCCCAATTTTATATATTTTATGAATATGTATTTTTTATATTATATTTATTTTTTATAAATATAATTTGATAGGAAACTGACGTCTGACTGCTTCTGCTTGTCACGCTTTTCTTCAGGCTTAATTGGTGTTGAATTTTAATACCCAGGGTCTGAAATTATATATATATACGATTAAAATATTTAATCGCGATTAATCGCATTTATGTCATAGTTAACTCAAAATTAATCCCGATTAATCGCAATTTTTTATCTATTCTAAATGTCCCTTCGTTTATGTATTTTTTCCATCATTTTATTTTTATTTTAATGCCCTTATCAACATGGAAAAGTGGATTGGCTTGCTTTATGCAAATGTTTTATTTTATTGAAAACCAACATTGCCAAACAGGGCGGTACAAAATAAAAGTATAAAGTGCACATTTCAGGTAAACAAGGACTCAGTGCAGTTAAACCATGGCTTAATATTTTCTTTTTTCCAAGTTTGCTGGGAACATAGCAGTCAGGCCTCTTATTTCAGAAACAATGAACTGTAACAGTTAGGTTACCAATAAAAGGTAAGCCTACTACTTCTTTGCTTTCAGCCAGCTGCCTGTTGACATTTTCAGACAACAGTGAAGCTCGCTTCTTTTGCACAACACAACTTTTAAAAGTAAACTTTCCATTCAGAAGCTTTTTATCATCCATTTCGCTGTATCGCGCTCACCATTCACTCAAACCGTAACGTTAGCCTACTACACAGTTTGCGAGGCCAAAAAGAATGTTAATCTTAAAAAAAAAAAAATCTCGCGATAAAAAAATGAACGCCGTTAAAATGGGTTTGCGTTAACGCCGTTAATAACGCGTTAAACTGACAGCACTAACATATATACATACATATATACACATATATATAAACACACATACATACATACATACATACATACACATATATATATGTATATATATATATATATATATATATATATATATATATATACACACACACGCACATATATATTTCAGACCCTGGGTAGAAAAGAAGAATTCTACAGCCCTGGCTGTGGTTAGTGTTAGCAGAGGTGTGTGTTTCATATAGTCATTGACAATTAGTTCTAAGCATGTCTTGTATTGTAATATTGTCAACTGTTTGTGTGCTCCCTGTGTAGTCTATATTAGCCCTATGTTAAGCAGAGTTCACGACTCTGGCGAAAGGTTGTATATATTTCAGCTCAACTGCCGATCAAATTACACCCCTCCCTTTGATGCTCCTAAGTTCCTAAGTACAAGTTCATGTTTAAATTAATTACGTGTCTGTTACATGTACATATGTAGGCTATATATAGCCCAAAGGCTACCTTATCCATGCACTTAAAAATAGACTGGAAAAAAGATTACATGGCTTCCATTTGTGGTATATTTACAGCATATGATAACAATGATGTTAAAAAAGCCTCGGTTTTTTGGATTATCTGATTACTTATTTGTTTGCCAAATTGAGAATATGTTTATGATGGATAAGTTGCAATAACCTATAACACCCATTAGCCAGCTGTTTTAGCACTCAAACTGTGGTTATTCAATTGTTTATGTTGTTGCTCCAGGTTGTTCCTTTCTGATGCCAAGTTAATGGAGACTTGTTACTATTACAGGATGTGGTTTTAAACAAAAATGCTTAATTGTATTGCTTTAAATAGGAATGATTCCTTTAAAAAAGAGGAAAAGTGTCCTGGTGTTGCAGTGAGAGGTTGCCTGAGGACGCTAGAAGACCCTGTGTCATGCACAGGTAGAGGACCCTGTGTCATGCACAGGTAGAGGACCCTGTGTCATGCACAGGTAGAGGACCCTGTGTCATGCACAGGTAGAGGACCCTGTGTCATGCACAGGTAGAGGACCCTGTGTCATGCACAGGTAGAGGACCCTGTGTCATGCACAGGTAGAGGACCCCGTGTCATGCACAGGTAGAGGACCCCGTGTCATGCACAGGTAGAGGACCCTGTGTCATGCACAGGTAGAGGACCCTGTGTCATGCACAGGTAGAGGACCCTGTGTCATGCACAGGTAGAGGACCCTGTGTCATGCACAGGTAGAGGACCCTGTGTCATGCACAGGTAGAGGACCCTGTGTCATGCACAGGTGCGTTGCAATGTGGAAGGAGAAGAGAAAGAATAGAGCTGAAGTGAAGCACATGGCAGGTTTCTCCGGCTAGTACTTTATTTGTATGATACAACAATTGGTATAAAGTGTTGCAACTGTGGACTTATGTCGTTTTGTATGGTGTATTTGTCTTGACTGAATAAATATATAATCCACTCACCAAAATATACATTGAGGGGTTAAGAAAAAACATCAGAATCCCATTCATTCAAGAGAGAAACCTTATTCACATAACCTTTGTTACAGTATGTTGTTAGAACTGTTTTGTTTTATTATTAGTTATTGTTGTTGATGTGTCACACAATAGTGTGTGATTTATAAATTAAACTTTATCACAGGTATGTATGTATACATAAATAACAAGATCTATATGTCGTTCGCTACAATTATGTCTTGTACAAGTATGTCTTGGAATGTATCCCCCCAAGCATGCCCGTATTAAGACTTCATGGTGCCCCTGGGTAACAGTGACTCTCTGGTGCCCACCTACCCCCACCCCGCAGAACACAAACCATACCTATCCACCGGGGTAGTAATTTGAGTAGAAATACTTGCTTACTGTACTCAAGTATTATTTCTGAGTATCTGTACTTTACTTGATTGTTTTTTTATACTTTATATACTTTTTGCTTAATACTGCTCCACTACATTTTCCATACATTGATGTAACCTATGTAAAGAATAATGCACTGGGAGCAAGTCAGTTATAAGAAAATAACCGTTCGACACGTTAATAGCACTTTCTTAACCATGCATAGTAAAGTTATCAATCTTCTTTGCAATTATAGCACACCAAACAATGAAATCTGACATTACAAAAAGCAATCCAACGTTAGTTGGATTCAGTTATCATTAAACCAACTCACAGCACCGCAAATAAGCTTTGCAGTTCACAAAGCTTTCCAAAACTAACAAGAAGTGATGACGGCTATCAAAAACATCGGCGAGGTTATGCATTTAGTGACACCCACGTACACTGCTCAAACCTTTGCAAGCGCAGTGAGTCTACTAACGAACTATCATTTCAGAACCATTGGGAGCAGACAGCACACACACACTTTGCCTTCTGAAAAACACAGATTTACACTGTTCAAACCTTTGCAACCGCATTTTTTAAAAAGTGGCCGCATTTTTACACTCTTTAACTTTTTTCAACTGTCGTTTTGCATTACCGCTGCCGCTTCATCTTGATCGTTCTGTTGGTGCCTCTTTCGCTGAGTTTGTGCATTGTGTTTGGAACGTCAAATTGTGCTGACGTGGGGTCAGAATGAAAAAAATATAATTTTTTTTTAACCAAAAATATATCGTTTGCTTGGTGCCCCTGGAGTCTTGGTGCCCCTGGGCAGTTGTCCAGTTGCCCATATGGTTAATCCGGCCATGCCCCCAAGGGGGTAATACTGTATTCAGTATTGGGCCTAATTATGGCCCAAAATTATGGAGACCATTGATGTGTGAAGTGATTTTGGTGACACTACACTGTTGTTGAAGTTATTGAATATTTTTTCCAATAAAAAAACCCTCCAATCTCTGTGTTGTTGTGTAACCAATGGGAGACCATTGATATGTCAAGTGATTTGGTGACACTACAATGTATAAACTTGATTTATTAGATATTTTTCCCAATAAAAAAATCCCCCAAATTGTGCAAAAGCCTTTTTTCCCAAGCAAGTGTTGTAGTATAATCAACAGGAGACCATTGATGTGGGAAGTGATTTTGGTGACACTACACTGTGTAAGAGTGAAGTAGCCTGTTGAATATTTTAGTTTCTTTTCGATGTTTCACTTTGGAGACGGTCCCTGCGCACCCGAGACCAATGTTATTTGTATAGCTCGGTTATAATGAAACTTAGGTTGTTGCTCATTGTCTACTTTACAGTGTTGTAGTATAACCAACAGCAGACCATTGATGTGTGATTTTGGTAGTACTACACTGTAAGAGATTTTTTGTAGCATCTTTTCGGTGTTGTACTTTGTAAACGGTCCCTGCGCACTTGTCTCACAGCCGGCTGCACGGAGACTAATGTTATTTGTCCAGCTTGAAGGACGGCTGGTTTTGATGAAAATTAAGTTGTAATTCGTTATCTACCTTACTACGGTTGGAGAGATGCGTCCTTTTGACGTGTATTAACGTTTCGCTTATGATTTATTGATCCAGGGAACTTCGAATCTGTGAATATCTTCCCAACTTTACCGAAGTGTTTTTTGTTGCTCCTCATTGTGTAGCACCGTGGTCGTACTACGACACTACTACTGACGTTACACTGGACACTACTACACTAAAATAACTACAAATGCATGTAACAGACACGAATGAACTATCATGATATTGTTATGATAATGAATTATGTTATGACAGAGCTGTACTGAAGTGCATTGACAAGCTGCTATGTGGCTTGATGTAGCCACCTCTCCGTAGCTAATGTTGGCTGATAGTACCTTCATAATCACGATCCAGTGCCAAAGATTTGGAGACCAGAGACAGTTGCTAGCCAATGATGACCGGAAGTAACTATTACGTTTGGCTTCCAATATCAATAGACTTGACGTAGACGCCCCATTCGCCTTTCGACCGCGTGCCTACGTCGGCGCCATATTGGAGCGGCAATCATTTGCGTCAAGATGCCTCAGTCGTGTTCAGCTTGGGGATGCACGGCCCTCCGAACAGTAGAAGCAAGATCGCGTGGAATTACCTTTCACAAGTAAGACTGAACAATTGTTTCTATTCGTATTTTGCCATTATAAAATGATCTATGTTGAGAGCTAACTGACAGACAGGTGACAACCAAATCAGGCTATTAATAGCTAACGTGAAATGGGAGCAAAGCCTAACGTTACGTTTTTCTGTCGTTTGTCAAAAGAAGATAATATTGGCGAGAAATATAGGGTGTATGTATAATCTACCGTTACTTGCTTGTCAGTAATTGCAATGTATGTAAAATGTAAATATATAGCATTTATGTTTGCGACGAGAAAACTCTAATACCTGCGTTTTGGCTGAGCGACTGATCTCAAAAGAATAGAATATATATATATATTTTTTGAGATGCCCCTGTATTATGAATCTGACTGACTGGCTAGCTAACCTTTCACTTTGAAGGTTTCCCAAAGAGAAGCAGTTGAGGAAGCAGTGGGAAGTTGCTGTGAAAAGGGACAATTTTTCCTCCACTTTTCACTCCGTGCTCTGTAGTCAGCACTTTCAGCCGGAGGCTTTCGACAGGACAGGTCAGACTGTCAGGATCAGAGATGGAGCTAAACCATCAGTCTTCAATTTCCCAACTCATCTCCAAAGAGTAGGTGCATAAGGATTTGTCACTGTCACACTTTGCTGAAAATGTTTTGTGTGTCTGTTCTTTTTTGAATGATTAGGAATCAAAGGTGTATTGTGTATTTCACTGTGAGATACTTACACCTGTTCAAGTATTTTTTTTCTTCTATTTTAGGAAGTGGCAACCAGAACTACAAAAACCTCAATTAAGGCTGAAGAGAGCCTGTCACTGGACGTTTCTCTGCCTCTGCCATTACAAGACACGGAACCTTTACCTAATGTTGTGAGTATTGTATTTGGTCATATTCCAACCTCTTTCTCTCACTTGTTCTTTTTCACTCTTTTCAGACACACTCACGTACACATGAACACACACACTGAGATTAAGAATGGTCAGCTGATAGTACAATGTACTAGCTATGCATCAACCAGCTGTGACTGTGAGTGATGTGATATAAACATTACTCAATACATTCTCTTCGTCTTTCTTTCTACTAGGAACACACCTATGCAATGCCTGCATCTCCCACTGATCTGAAGACTAAACTCAGTGAAGCCTTGGCTAGGGTGGAGAGTCTTGAGAAAGAGTTGAAGAACACTAAGGCACGAGAACAGAGGGCGAAGAAAATTGTGCATGGTCTTCTGGAGGAGCTCAGGGGGAAGAACCTCATGAATGAAGAGCTGAAACAAAGGCTTGATTTCTACTCAGGTAAAATTGAAATGATACTTTGAACTTCATGTATATCTTAGGGTTGTAACCAAAAGAATAGTATCTAAGGCAGAAGCATAACAAAAACATAACTGCAACACAGTGAGTTCAAATGCGCACCTTGTAACTGAATTACCTATAAGAATTACTGAATATACTGAATTTCATATATCAGACCTTAACTCCAAATACCAGACAACATCTCAAATAGGCCCCCATTCATAGTTTGAATAGCATCAGGCACAGACAATAGCCAACAATCAGGGTCTAATAGCTCTAGCTTAAAGACACACAAAAGCCAGGAAACAGAGAGCTATCAGCCATGGTTCCTGGCTTTTGTGTGTCTTGACGCTTGAGCTATTAGACAGATTGTTGGCTTCAGCCACAACAAGATGGTTATATATTAGCATTCAAATGACCCTACCTGGCTAGACCTCCCCTTTGTGTCAGAATAAACTATAGAAAGCCACAGATGTTTGGATGTATGGTTACATTTGTCTTCTGTATCAGTGTTTTTTGTTTGTGAAATTACTGTTAATTGTCAATTGCACGGTTATGTTTCTTAATTCACATATTTGAACCCAACTATAAAAAACAAACTGACTGCCAGTGTCTGGCAAGCAACTTATGGTGTGCATTACCGCCACCTTCTGAACTGGAGTGTGGATCAGAAAATGACAAATTAAAGTTAAATTGTTCCTTGAGTTCCTTTGTAATATGTTTGATAAGATCTCAGCAGACAATACATAAGCTTAGATTCTTGCCACTCAGATTGATAAGGATTTGTGTTTAACACAACAGGATGTGGACACAATGCACGGTCGGAAGCCTTTGTGTGTATGCCCATGTTGCGTGTGCGTCTATGTGTCTACCTTTGTGTGTCTGCATAATGTGAAAAGTTGTGCTTTTATTTTTATTTGTTTTGGTCAAACAGGAAAAGGATCATCTCCCTCATCCTCAGAGTTCCCAGCATCCCCCTCCATCTCACACACAGAGACAGAGAAATCCAATACATACTCCTGTTCTCTGTGTGGAAAAACCTTCCACGTGTGGTCTGAGCTCAGGCTGCATCATTGCGCTCACACGGGAGAGAGGCCATATCGCTGTTCCCGATGTGTCAAGAGGTTTAGTAATGTGGGAAGTTTCAAACGACACCAGCGCAGTCAAACAGGAGAGAAGTCATACTCCTGCTCCCAATGCGGCAAGAGTTTTTGTCTAGAGGGAGATCTCAGACGACACCAGCGCATTCATACTACAGAGAGGCCTTATTCTTGCTCCCAATGTGGCAAAAGTTTTATTCAAGAGGGGAGTCTCAAACTACACCAGCGCATTCACACAGGAGAAAGGCCTTACCCCTGCACTGAGTGTGACAGGAAGTTTATGGATGCAGGGACTCTCAAGTCACACACGCGCATTCATACCGGAGAAAGGCCGTACCCGTGCACTCAGTGTGATCGGAAATTCATCACGGCCAGAACACTGAAACGGCACCAGCACGTTCATACTGGAGAAAGGCCGTACCAGTGCACTCAGTGTGATCGGAAATACATTACTGCCAGAACACTGAAACTACACCAGCACGTTCACACAGGACAGAAGCCATACTCATGCTCCCAGTGTGGCAAGAGTTTCACCCAAGCGGGGACTCTGAAAAAGCACCAGCGCATTCACACGGTAGAGAGGCCATGCTCCTAATGTGGCAAGATATCATTGAAATGTTTTCCATGGAAAATAGCCAAAACGTAAGGCCGGACAAGGGTGAAATCAGGTGAAGAGGCTCTCTCCTGTATTCACTTAGTTTTGTTGTTGTTATAGTTTTGTTGTTGTTAATACAGACAGCAGAGAGACAGGAAAAGAAAGAGAGAACGCTCTATGCCAAAAGAGGAGTGAGCAGGTAAGAATATACACTATTAGCCGTAATGTTTCTCCAAAGACCACATCCTTCTGATCTGAACATTGCCGTGGAGAGAAGACCGAGACATGGGGCCATGTTGAGGTGGATAAAGAAGTGTGTGTTGATTTAAAGCCGCTGTGTTGATTTCATTTAAAAGCTTCATTTATGGTGCTGCTGCCTTTCCATCTGGTGGAAAAAAATTATAAAATTGCCATGTCACAAAATTGATCAAAGCTAATTGATGTGCATGTTTGTATCAACACTTTTAAAAGTCAAAATGCTGGGATTGTACCAATAATTTATCACCTTTTATTGTGTTCAAAAACATACAGTACTATGTAGATATAGTATATTGTGTAAAATGATTAATAATTAATTCATAATTTATCACCTTTTATTGTGTTCAAAAGCATACAGTACTATGTAGATATAGTATATTGTGTAAAATGCATTGAAAAGGTAATGACTTCCAGACTCCCTGACAAATTTATGTCCCCACCACTTTACACTCTAGGGCTGAACGATTTGGGAAAATAATCTAATTGCGATTTTTTACCAAAATATTGCGATTGCGATTTAATATGCGATTTTTTTTATCCTCTTTTTTTCCCCAACAAAACGTAATGAATGATTTAAATATGACCAACACAATATTAGATACATTTAGTGTAAAATATTCTTTCCCACATTTTACATTTTTATTTAACTGCTCATTACAGAAACAAGAACAACAAATCGGTGGCTTTGCCACTGTGCATTTAAGTAATTTAAAAAAAAGTCATTTTAAGTATAAACACTAGGCATGCACTTTTTAAACACTCTGTGCAAAATGTACCATCTTTTTTTTTAGACCACGTTTTTTAATCGCGAACGTTGCGGTTAGAAAATCGCGTTCTATCATATCGCGATTAAATCGCAAATGCAATTAATCGTTCAGCCCTACTTTACACTTTAGCGGTTTACTTCAAAGTCAAGCGAAATTTGTACCAGCCGTTCCCATCCTTGCACACGTGTGTAGCCAGACTGAGTGAGTTGGGCTAGAGATGGCAACCCAGCTGGGCAATAAAAGCCATTCATCACTGCTGCTTTCTGTCTCTGTTTTTGTTCATCAACAAATGCAATACTCCTCCAGTCCTAAAGGATAAGCTGTCCGCATTGAGTGAAGGACACCTAAATGAATCTGCCTGATTCATTGTGAACCATTTGGGGAAATGAATCCTATAATTGAAATGTTCAATTAATAAAGGTAAAGGTCAGCTATTTAGCAGATGCTTTTATCCAAACTGACATAGACAACCTGCAGGAATCGCTTACAATGCGGTGATGCTGACCACTGCCACACCACACCGTTTTACAATTAATTAATGTTACTTTGGACTTATCTAGCACTTAGGCAAAACAGATACCATAACTGGCAGGCCTGACTTAAATGGGAGGGAATATATGTTATCAGACACAACCAATAACTATTCCTCCTGGGGCCTCATTTGTTAAAATGTTGCGTAGAAACCATCCTACATTTGATCCAACGCCATTTCTCAAATGTGTTCAGAGTGGACGTACGTGCATACGCCACTCTCACAAATCTTACATCTGTAAATCACAAATTATTATAAAATCTTGCGTAGCTGAATGGTTTTTGGTCCCTGCCAAAAATAAAAGTTACAGATATTACACAGTATAAAGTAACATACAGATGATATAAAAGACCAACAATGTACATAAAGTGTGAGTGTGTGGTAGTACAAACAACAAAAAATGTGAATCACGTAGGGGAATGAAATTGTGATGTATGTGTATTGATACTGGTCAGCTATTCATAAAGGTGATAGCATGAGAAAAAAAAACTGCTTTTGTGTCTGGTAGTTTTGGTATACAGGGTTCTATAGCGCCTGCCAGAGGGAAGGAGTTGAAAAAGGTTGTGTCCAGGGCGTGAGGAATCTAATGATGTTCCCTGCCTGTCTGCTGGTTCCTGAAGAGTCCTGGAGGCTGGACAGGGGAGCACTGATGTGTTTTTCTGCTGTTCTAACTGTTCACTGCAGTTTGTTCCTGTCTTGCTCCAAACCAGACCGTGATGGATGTGCACAGGAAGGATCCGATGACTGTGGTGTAGAGCTGGGCCAACAGCTCCTGTGGAAGAAAATACTTCCTTTAGTTGCCACAGAAAGTACATGCTCTGCTGGGCCTTTTTGAGGATGGAGTTTATGTTTTGGAAAGAGGCCATACTGCTGCTCCCAATGTGGTAGGAATTTCAGTAATGTGGGAAATCTCAAACGAGACAAGCATGCGACAAAGGCCGTACCCCTGCACTCAGTGTGACAGGAAGTTTATTGATGCAGGGACACTCAAATCACACAGGCGCATTCACACAGGAGAAAGGCCGTACCAGTGCACTCAGTGTGATAGGAAATTCATTAATTACAGAACACTGAAATCACACCAGCACATTCACACAGGAGAGAGTTCATGTAGGTCTCCCACTTCAGGTCTTGGGGAAATGAAAATGGTAGTTCCTAGAAACTTGAAGGACTTCACTGTTGACAGAGGGCTGTTGGATATTGTGAGGGGGAGCAGTGCTGAGGGGTGTCTCCTGAAATCCACTGTCATCTCCACAGTATAGGGTGTGTTCAGCTCCAGGTTGTTCTGGCTACACAATAGCACCAGCCTTTCAACCTCCCACCGACATGCAGATTTGTCACCATCTTGGATGAGTCTGATGACCGTAGTGTTGTCTGCAAACTTTAGCGGAGTTTAACAGCTGGGTCCTTGGAGGTGCGGTTGTTGGTGTAGAGGGCAAGAATAAACCCTGGGGAGAGGACTCATCTTTGGGGACCCCCATGGTGGACTGACCCTACTGAGCCCTGACTGACTCAGGGCAAATGAGACATCACCAATAGCTAACCTTAAACCAGGCTAGCAGGAAAAGGTACTAACTCATGTACTGGATCATCATCATTGTTAGAACTATGTAATGATGGCTACTGATGGAACTACTTAAATAGCTTAACCACGTTTGTCTTCTGTTCACCAATGAGAAGTGTCTTCTCATGGACATTGCTATAGGCACTGCGTCCTCCTGATGCAGCTCAGTATATGTCTGTGTATCAACATTCACAGATGTATTAGCACCATAAGGGGTTGTTCCTTCCCCTAGCTCATCTGCATGCTGTATACTTTTTCATTTAGTCTCAATTCATTCAGATAATTCCAGAACAATGTGTTCAGTGAAAGCTCCATTACAGGATCAAGTAATCATTACCACAGCATCTGAACTAACAGGCCCAAAGAGTCTCTCATAACGTTAAGGAGTGTCAGGGTGGGCTGATATCTCTTACCAAGCATTCAAGGGGGGTTATGTTATTATTTTCTGCATTTTCCTTCTTGAATTAGTGTGCAACCCCCCTGTGCAGGTCTGTCCGTCTTGCTTTCTGTCTGTCTCTCTCTCTCTCTCTCTCTCTCTCTCTCTCTCTCCCTCTGTCTCCCTCCCTCTCTCTACCTTTCTCCCTCTTTCTCTCTCTCTTTCTCCCTCTCTCTCTCTCCATCTCTCTCTTTTGGAGGGCAATTATGGTTATGGCAATTGTCTGTCCATCTTGCTTTCTGTCTGTCTGTCTCTCTCTCTCTCCCCCTCTGTCTCCCTCCCTCCCTCTCTCTCACTCTTTCTCCCTCCCTCTCTCTCTCTCTATCTATGTATAGGACGTTTTGGAGGGCAATTATGGTTTATGCAGTTGTTAGAATGTGATTTAAAATAACCATATTTGTTTTATTTGATCAAATCATTATCTCACTAGTGAGTGAGTGAGTGAGTGAGCGAGTACAAAAAGGTTTGTTATTGGCCACGAAATGATATTGTCAGTTGGTTTGAAATGTTTACCCAAACGTTCAAGGGTGCTAAAGTGTCTGATCTTAATTGACTCTTGACATGTACTAGGTCAGTACAATTGACGTTATCGCCCAAGGGATTTAACATATCACCTTTTCAGCGTCTTAATCTACTTTGCCACCGTGCCACCACTGCGAAAGCTGTCGTTCATTAGCCTAATCACATTTGTTGGGTTTGTAATTCGTCGTCATGAGGATTATCTCCAAATAAACTATTTGAAAACCTAGCCATGACATGACAGAGTTGCATCTCCTTTGAAAGCATATCTCTTCTAACAGTGTTGGTTTGTTGTTGTTTGTGTTATTGCTGTTATTTTTGTTGTTATTGTTCTTTATTATTCATTGTACTGTCTTCGACCCCCCCCCCCCCCCCACACACACACTCTCACTCCACACTGTCCAGTAAATCAGCCATCCACTCCCAATCCCTAGTGGCGACATACTTAATAAGGTGAATGCACCATGCAGAGGCGCCCTGTCTGTGTCCTCCATCAGTCGAGCCATTGCTCTAATCCTCCACAGCAATCAGTGCGGATCTGCTGGCAGGGGAGGTTCGGCGGTAAATGGGATTGTGAACTCTGTCAGAATGAATAATGGGAAAATCATCGCTTTTCTGTCAGACCACTTTTGTTGGTTTGGTTGTGCCAGCAAAAAAAGTCAGATACAGTGGGAAAGCTAGCAAGACAGAGAGAGAGAGAGAGAGAGAGAGAGTATATATACTGTATATACATGTGTGTCAGTGTGTGTGGGTGATAGAAGAACAAACTGAGGCAGAAGACACAGAGAGAGTGTGGACTGAGAGAGATGAAAGGACTGTAAACTCCCTGGTGAGATGGAGGTCATTCATATCTGTGTATCAATTCACCTTCCTGCTGTCAGCTGGATAAACACATATCTGGTCAGTTCCTCCTGTCACCAGTAGGGGGTAGCACAGTCCTGACTGATTCTCATGAATGCAATTACCGGTACTCACCCAAGATACATGCAATTATTGAGTCATCGGAAGCAAAGCTGTAAAAAAGAAGCGAGTCTGTGGGAATGAATGTTCCTTGGCTTGCATCACTCTTTGCAAACAATAGGCTACCACCCCAAACACACACACACACAAACGTATAACTTGCGTGTCATGAACGTGGTATGCGGTGATGTAATGATCTTTTGGAATGCAACAAGGTGAAACTGACAAGATGAAAAAAAAGTTATGACAAACTTTAGCTTTCCTTTTGTACCTCTGGTTTAAATACCTCACTTTCAGAGGTGACCTTGCCCTGACATTGAAAAGAGAAAAAAAAACGTAACTAAAAGTCTGTGAGAAAGGCGGAACCGACGCTTTAGAGGCAAGGAGATGAAGAGACTGGAACAGACAGAACTAGAGAGGTGTGAAGAAGAGGAGTGAATTAGGAAGAGAGTGAAAGAATGAGAGCGTGAATGACCTGGGGGGGGACTCAGATTGAGAAAGAACAACACAGAGAGAGAGAGAGAGAGAGAGAAATGGGCAGACACAGTTCCTGTCTGCTTTGACACTTCTCCAGGTCCGTTTTTGAGACGAGGGTCGACTCTCTCTTTCTTTTCTCTCTTTCTCTTTTCCTCTTTCTCTCTTCTCTTTTGTTCCAGG
>NC_045174.1:16803942-16816442 GCF_900700415.2 Clupea harengus | reverse complement strand
CCTCATCCTTCTCTTCTATGACTAAGACCTCATCCCTCTCTTCTGTGACTGAGACCTCATCCTTCTCTTCTGTGACTGAGACCTCATCCTTCTCTTCTATGACTGAGACCTCGTCCTTCTCTTCTGTGACTGAGACCTCATCCTTCTCTTCGGTGACTGAGACCTCATCCTTCTCTTCTATGACTGAGACCTCGTCCTTCTCTTCTGTGACTGAGACCTCATCCTTCTCTTCGGTGACTGAGACCTCATCCTTCTCTTCTATGACTGAGACCTCATCCTTCTCTTCGGTGACTGAGACCTCATCCTTCTCTTCTATGACTGAGACCTCATCCTTCTCTTCTATGACTGAGACCTCATCCTTCTCTTCTATGACTGAGACCTCATCCCTCTCTTCTGTGACTGAGACCTCATCCCTCTCTTCGGTGACTGAGACCTCATCCCTCTCTTCGGTGACTGAGACCTCATCCCTCTCTTCTATGACTGAGACCTCATCCTTCTCTTCTGTGACTGAGACCTCATCCTTCTCTTCTATGACTAAGACCTCGTCCTTCTCTTCTGTGACTGAGACCTCATCCCTCTCTTCTATGACTGAGACCTCATCCTTCTCTTCTATGACTAAGACCTCGTCCTTCTCTTCTGTGACTGAGACCTCATCCTTCTCTTCTGTGACTGAGACCTCGTCCTTCTCTTCTGTGACTGAGACCTCATCCTTCTCTTCTGTGACTGAGACCTCATCCTTCTCTTCTGTGACTGAGACCTCATCCCTCTCTTCTATGACTGAGACCTCATCCTTCTCTTCTATGACTAAGACCTCATCCTTCTCTTCTATGACTGAGACCTCATCCTTCTCTTCTATGACTGAGACCTCATCCCTCTCTTCTGTGACTGAGACCTCATCCCTCTCTTCGGTGACTGAGACCTCATCCCTCTCTTCTGTGACTGAGACCTCATCCTTCTCTTCTGTGACTGAGACCTCATCCCTCTCTTCTATGACTGAGACCTCATCCCTCTCTTCTATGACTGAGACCTCATCCCTCTCTTCTATGACTGAGACCTCATCCTTCTCTTCTATGACTGAGACCTCATCCCTCTCTTCTATGACTGAGACCTCATCCTTCTCTTCTATGACTGAGACCTCATCCCTCTCTTCTGTGACTGAGACCTCATCCCTCTCTTCTGTGACTGAGACCTCATCCTCCTCTTCTATGACTGAGACCTCATCCCTCTCTTCTGTGACTGAGACCTCATCCTTCTCTTCTATGACTGAGACCTCATCCCTCTCTTCTGTGACTGAGACCTCATCCTTCTCTTCTGTGACTGAGACCTCATCCCTCTCTTCTGTGACTGAGACCTCATCCTTCTCTTCTATGACTGAGACCTCATCCTTCTCTTCTATGACTAAGACCTCATCCTTCTCTTCTATGACTGAGACCTCATCCCTCTCTTCTATGACTAAGGCTATGTTCTTCTCTTCTGTCCTTCATGTCCTTGTCCTCTCCTTTGCTCTGCACTGAAGCCTGGGACAGCATCGCCAGCAGGAGAGGGGAGCAATGGTGTGTGTGTCTCCAAGAGGAGAGGGGAGCGATGGTGTGTGTGTCTCCGAGAGGGGAGCGATGGTGTGTGTGTCTCCAAGAGGAGAGGGGAGCGATGGTGTGTGTGTCTCCGAGAGGGAAGCGATGGTGTGTGCGTCTCCAGCAGCGATGGTGTGTGCGTCTCCAAGAGGAGAGGGGAGCGATGGTGTGTGTGTCTCCAGCAGGAGAGGGGAGCGATGGTGTGTGCGTCTCCAACAGAGGGTGAAGGTTCTCGCCAGACAGACCAGACAGAGATGAGTTTGGGGTCCATTTGCCATTGGATAGATTGCACCCGAAACCGAAACACAAATGCACACACACACACACACACACACACCAACACAAAGAACACACACAGACACAAATACACGCACACACATATACAAATGCACAGAAACACACATACACAAAGAAGCACACAAACACAAAGAAACACATACACACAAATGTGCGCGCGCACACACACACACACACACACACACACACACACACACACACACACACACACATACATATTGTGGGTTGGATGTGCTGTAAAGTCTTGACAGGAGCAATCTGAGAGTAACCTCTGGAAATGTATAAATGTCCCTGGATAGAGATGAGGAGTGGTGTATGATTATAGCTAACACCTCCATTTTCTTACCCCTTTGTCACAACCACACACACACACACACACACAGACACACACACACACACACACACACACACACACACACACTGACACACACACACACACACACACACACACACACACATACACACACACACACACACACACACACACTCACTCACTCTGACACAAACACACAGACGCACACAGACACACATGAACAAACACCACTTCTATTACTTCACCTCTCTCTCTCTCTCCCACACACACATACACAGACAAAACACACCTTCAGTCTTGTGCTTCAAGCGCCATCCATCAATCCCAGTGACAGGCAATAGGTGCCATTTCACTACCCACCCACACAACTGTGGTTGCCAAGAAAACAATTTCTATTTGTGCTAAATGGATGGAAAGAACAGAGAGAGAGAGAGAGAGAAAGAGAGGGATGGAGGGATGGAGAGGCAAATAGTATAAACGAGGGAGGAGATTGAAGGAATGTGAAGGAGGGAACCAGGAAATCAGGAGGTGGTATTCCAAAGAAGAGCCCTGTGACTTCGTTTCACTAGAATGAAGCCCGTCGGGATCATCTACTTACTCTGAGTAAACTCACTCAGGTTTGTCCCTAAACCACGCACTTGGAATACTCCCCTGGTGGGCGGGAGAAGTGATTACTTTTACCGCAAGCCTTAGTGTTCCTTTCCAGTGTGTGTGTGTCTGTGTCTGTGTCTGTGTCTGTGTCTGTGTCTGTGTCTGTGTCTGTGGTCTTGTTTAGAATGCACGACTTTGGTGTAGTGAGCATCTTGCTCTATCACGTGAGCCGCAGGAACCCTTTGACCTGTCTGGTCTGGACGAGAGAAGATGATGGCGGTAAACTCATCCTCAGTGAGATGCCTGTCTGGTCTGGACGAGAGAAGATGATGGCGGTAAACCCATGAGATGCTGATAGGCTCATACATGGTGTTAGGCATGGATTGAGTGAAAGTGAGACTAAAGCATTTGTGTGAGGTCTTGTGTGTGTGTGTGTGTGAAAGAGAGAGACAGAGAAAGAGAGAGAGAGAGCTTGTCAGAGTAGAGGGGTATGTGTGTGTGTGTGTGTGTGTAATGGTGTGTCCTGTGTGGGGGAGTGAGAGGTTGAGAGAAGGAGAGAGAGATTAGTTTGGAAGCAAGGTAAGATTTCTATGAAGGACAAAGGCCATGCGTTTTTGTGCACAAGTTTGCACTTGAATTTGTAAAGCGTCGCTTGCTGATGTGAGAGCGTGAAGGAGAGCGATAAAGAGACAGAGAGAAAGAGAGAGAAAGAGAGAGAGAGGACGGCAGTGAAAGAGAGAAAGTAAGGGAGAGAGAAAAAGACTGAGATTGAAAGAAAGAGAGGAAAGTAAAAAGAACAAGAGAGAGAGAACGGAAGGCAGTGAAAGAGAGAGAGGAAGGGAGAGAGAAAGAGACTGAGATGGAAAGAAAGAGACAAAAGTACAAAGAACAAAAGAGCAGGAGAGAGAGAGAGAGAACGGAAGGCAGTGAAAGAGAGAGATGAAGGGAGAGAGAAAGAGACTGAGACGGAAAGAAAGAGAGGAAAGTACAAAGAACAAGAGAGCAGGAGAGAGAGAGTGAGTGAGGGAGAGAGAGAGAGAGAGAGAGAGGAGGGGGGTGGGGTGGGTTGTGATTTTGACGGCCCCTCTCAATGGCAGGTTATTTCTGCTCGGCTGCACCCCATGTCTGAAGGACAATCTGCAGCGCCAGAACCCACATATTTATCTGGAGATCAATCTCCTACACTTTCTCTCCAATCGCCTCACACAGCACACACAAGAAGAAGGGCTGCCGGCCTGGGCAGTCTGTGTGTGTGTGTGTGTTTGTGTGTGTGTGGGTCTGTATAATTGTGGGCGTGTGTGTGTGTGTGCTACATGTGTTCACCTGCATCTGTATTTTTCATGCTTGTTTGAATGTGTGTGCGTCTGGATGCAGGCGTGTGTGTGTGTGTGTGTGTGTGTGTGTGTGTGTGTGTGTGTGTGTGTGTGGGCGTGTGTGTGTGTGTGTGTGTGTGCACGTATCTGTGCGAAGAAAATAAAAACACAAGGCCTTGGGCAGCAGAGCAAAAGGGAGCTCTAATGGGAAATATCGATCTCTCTGCTCTGGACACACACACACACACACACACACACACACACACACACGCACACACACACACACATACACACACTCTCTGCTCTGAACATGACCCCCACCCACCCATTCACCACTGGAGCCCGACCAGAGAGTCTGAATCTATGTCTGCCCGGATTCTGGGCCACGGCTCAGGAACGCTGCCAGCGCTGCCCCTGGCGCTGCCCTGGCACTGCCCCAGCGTCTCGTACCACCCCTGAGTTTGGGCGTAGATTGTGGTCATGCAGGTGGTTGGTGGAGGAGGGCATGACCAGTCAGCGTGGATATCCAGCGTCAGAGATAGCGACAGATCGTTATTGATTGCAACTGAAATGATTTGAACAGAGATGGCGGCTGGGCCGCGCCACCCAGTAACAGCTGAACTCATGTGTGTGACGTTTGGACACCAGTACGTATGGACACGGAGTGAGAGAGAGAGAAAGGAAGGAAGAAAGAGACAGAAGTCATAATTGATCGGGACAAATGCTAATCTAAAAACTGTTGACACCCAGGAACTCATGCAGTTTCAGATCATCCATCTAAGTCATAGGTCTTCCTGGTTGCTTCATTACTTGAAATGGATGTTCTGTCAGACACCCACAGACACACACACAGACACACAAACGCACTCACACACTCTGTATCATTGAGATTAACAGAAGTGACAACTCTGTCAAAAGCACATCCACACATTTTTCCAAACAATCAATCAGTCACCATCTCACAAACACACACACACAAACACACACACTCTCACAGACATCATTGGTGACAGTGACAAGGTCTATTGTTCCTCGGAGGGAACACGCACAAACACGCACGCACACACAGACGCATACACTCACACACACACACACACACACACACACACACACACACACACACACACACACACACACACACACACACACGCACACACTCTCACAGACATCATTGGTGACAGTGACAAGGTCTATTGTTCCTCGGAGGGAACACGCACAAACACGCACGCACACACAGACGCATACACTCACACACACACACACACACACACACACACACACACACACACACACACACACACACACACACACACACACACACACACACACACACACACACAAGCCTGTCACTGTGACCTTTCCCTAGTTGGAGCCAGTCTCCATCTCGGCCCGGCGCGGTGTGTGTGTGTGTGTGTGTGCGCGCTGTGCTGTGCGGGGTGTGTGCTGTGCGGTGTGTGTGTGTGTGTGTGTGTGTGTGTGTGTGCGTGCTGTGCTGTGCGGTGTGTGTGCTGTGCGCTGTGCGGTGTGTGTGTGTGTGTGTGTGTGTGTGTGTGTGTGTGTGTGTGTGTGTGTGCTGTGCTGTGCGGTGCTGTGCGGTGTGTTGCAGTCCAGCGCGTGACTCTCCCCTCCATCTCTCCAAGACACTGCTCTCCTTTCTGTGTCTCATTGTTCATCCAGCGGCAGGAACAATGCACAGCCTCCACCCACACATGCCCGCCATACCAGCTGCTAGTGACAAACGCTACTGCCATGCCCCCTCCCCTCACCCATCTCACCATCTCCTCTGGCTTCTTGCATACCCACCCTCTCACCGAACGCATAAGACGACTGTTGTCCCCAAACATTCAATGGACACATGGGTCGATTGTGTCGCCTGGGGGGTGTGCGAGGGAGTGGTGTGTGTGTGTGTGTGTGTGTGTGTGTGTGTGTATGTGTGTGTTGGGGGGTGAGGGGTGGTAGGGCGTGGAGGTACAGAATGGGGGAATAAATATTCCGCGTTTTTTTGGCCACGCATATTTGCCTTGGCAGGCCACAAAAGGGCAGTCAGTGAGTCTCCCAGCTGGCGGAGGACAAAGAGCGGGCAGTCACTGGGCAGTCACTGGGCACAGTGGTCAATAAACACAGGGGCCAGGGGCTACCCATAACAGACCATCAGCGTCTCCAGCGGCGTGAGACTATGCCGAGGAGGAACGCGAGGCATGCGTTTTGCTAATTGTAATGACGAATAGTTATGGTAATGGTTCCTGGTTGAAGTGGTGAACTGCTCCCCCGAGCCTGACCCTTGTTCGGCCTTGGGCTCTGGACAAGAAAAAGGTCGTTGTTGTGGAGTGCGCAATGAGTATAGATTAAAATCACCATAGGATCATTTAGGGGGGCAGCTCTGACTAGGCCATACATTTTGACTACAATACTACAATGCCACTGTCCACACACACACACACGCACACTGTCCATAGAGTAAACCATAGAGAATCATAGAGACACTGTCCATAGAGTAAATCGTAGAGAAATGTTCTTTGGGGGCGAGACCCTTGCCCATTGCTGTATAGAAATTACAATGCATGAATAGCCACTGATATTGAAGTTGTAATTTAAATAATATGGAACAGTATAGTAGTTGTAGTATGGCAATATAGTTGCTGATGATGATGACGGTGACAATGATGATTATGATGATGATGATGATTAGAAGAAGCACTGTGTTCTTCCTGAAGACGTATGTAATATTCTTAACAATATATGAATTGCCACTGATATTGAAGTTGTAATTGAAATAATATGGAACAGTATAGTAGTTGTAGTATGGCAATATAGTTGTATGATGATGATGATGATGATGATGATGATGACGGTGACGATGATGATGATGATGATGATGATGATGATGATGATGATGATGATGATGACGGTGACAATGATGATTATGATGATGATGATGATGATGATGATGATTAGAAGAAGCACTGTGTTCTTCCTGAAGACGTGTGTAATATTCTTAACTCTTTAAAAAGCCAGATTGCGTCACCTCAAAGTTTGTTTGCTCGCTTTCTTCCCCTCACTCCAGGAACCCTCTCCTCCCAGTAGCTTGGTGTTACGAAGTAGCTGTTGTGTGAAACTTAAGATGGCTGCAGGCTCCCTGCCGATGATCGTGCCAATCCCTCTGATTAAAACGACCCCCGTTACCAAAGGTGGATTCATTTAGAGTTAGCGGTGTGTCATCACACCAGGCAGCCAAGCAATTATTTCATAAGAGCCCAAATGATCTGTTTAGTGCCTGTCTTTGTTTTCTTTCCAATTTCATAATGGGATATCAAGCTTGTAAGAGCATCACGAAGGGGATAAAATGACTGCAATTCAACTGATGAATCATTTGGTGTATGGGTTTGCACAGGTATAATATTCAGAAATGTCAGTTAGATAGTGCCCATAAGGTTTCTCCAGAAATGCTAAAATCCTACAAAGAACCTTTTTGGATAAAGAACTATTTCCTGGCAAGAAGGGTTCATTGGGACTTTCAGATATTCCCGTTCAGCTTCAACTCCAGAAAAACAGTTCTAAAAGGTCTTTACAGTATCTTCCTTAGAGGGTTTCATCTATATTTAATACATTATTCTAATATGGAGACAAGACGAGGAAGCATTCTAGATGATGAACAACAATTGAATGCCTTCATAGTTCTCATGAGGGAACTTGTTTTGGGACAGGAAGAGTCACATGTCACACGTAACAGATTAAATATGTAATACTTAAGATTTCGCTGGAGAAGAGTTCTGCACAGCTTGAACTGGTGATGAATCAGTTCTGGACCCACTCCAGAGACAAAGTGGTTCAGCGGTTCGGTTCCTAGGTTCCCAGGCAAGACAAGAACTCATAGATGTTCTGGACCGGATCCAGCTGATCTGGGTCAGGATCACGTCATTCCCAGAGACATCAGCTGTCTGGGCTTGTCTTTGTAGTCAGTAGTAAAGTATTGAAAAAAGTAAAGTGTTACATATTTATAAATCTATACAAATGTATAGTTTCAATGTATGTAATTGTCTGTCTTGTCATTTCAATATGATTGATTTGATTGTCATTTCAATTATGATTGTATAGGATGCTTTGGGCCTTTCCTTGTCTTGTGATGCCTCAAGCGCTCCTCTGACAGCTGTTTAGTGTAAGTAAGGGCGTTTAATTGATCCTACATTACTGGAAGTGGATGTCATGAGTTAGTGCACATGAAAGTGTGTAAACTACACACACATGCGGGAGCGTGATTTAGTGTAGGCCTATGCTGTGGTCCTGCCCTCCGCCATCCAATGCATGAAGCCTGCGGTAGTCTCTGAGGTCATGATTCTCATGAGCTCATTTAGGGTTAGTGTGGAGTCTTGAGTCTGTCACTCTTACATGGCTGTGAGGTGTCAGCGCTGTGAGACTGAGCTGTGGGAGAGCAGCCAGGCACTCAGTCTCCCCCCCCCCACCCCCACCCCACCCCTCTGACAGAGCTCTGGCCAATGGGATGAGTGCAGATCTGGAGCTTGATTTGGTGAAGGTCTGGCCTAACACTAGATCTGGTGAGGATTGGGCCTAACATTAGATCTGGTGAGGATTCACTCTTACATTAGATCTGGTTAGGATTTGGCCTTAAATTAGATCTGGTGATCTGGCCTAGACCTGGTGAGGATTGGACCGAGATCTGGTCTTGATCCGTTGATTTGGTCCAGAACTGGTCCAGATGTGGCCTAGATCTGCTGTGGATCTGGCCGGTCTGCTGTACATCCTGTGCAGCTGCTATCCAGCAGAGGCCCACATTCATGTGCTGTGTTGTCAGGACTGTGAACACCCTTCCTTCCCTGAGGAAATGTGCATTCACAGGAGTCCACACGCGCCGCAGAGTTAGGCCATCAAAAGAGAGCCTGGAGTGGTGACATCCTGGGGTGTCTCCAGTAAGTTCTGTCTGGACTGCATAGAGAGCTGTTACTTTCAAAACCCTCGCTTCACCGAACACTGGGGTTTTTAAAACCAGCACACACAAACCTGCTATTTCGATTCTCATGTCCAGGAGTTTGTGTGTTTGTGCTTTTTATTTTCGGTTTGTTCATCTTCATCTGTTGTTGATGAGGCAGAACAGTCTGTACACTCCAACTGGGAAAGATCAAATGTGGCCATTAGTGAGCAGATCCAAACTCTGATATTCTGTTTAGTAATTGGCCAGCTTTGCCGCTACGGCTTCAGTTTGCCAGGAGGTAAAACCGTTATCTGCAGTAACAGAGTTTGTGGAGGGAAGCAGCTGATTTGCCCAACTGGTAGGATCTTCTCCTTTAGCTTCAAAAACAGGCCTCAGGTTTGCGCAGGCGCCGACGCGAGTGGCAGCCTCTCCACGTATAAGTTGTATAAGCTACTGGATGTTCTAAAATTTCCTTCGAGATTAATAAAGTATCCATCTATCTATCTATCAGTCTAAAGTCACTGACTTAATGCTGGATTTCCTTCATTTGCTATGTGCTGTCTGCTTGCCTGGGCTAGTAAAAGGGAAATATCAAACTGGAATGCTGTTTGGTTTTTTTTATGACCTAAGAGAGTCACAAGAGGGAATCTCTTCCTCCCTCTTTCGCGTTTCTCCTGCACGGACGAGACGCCACCCAACCCGACTCTTCGCACAGACGCATAGCGAAAACACCCAACTCTGAACACAAAGGCCGAGGCAGTCCTGTGGGACATATCTGAACACAAAGGCTGAGGCAGTCCTCTGGGACATATCTGAGTATTATGGTATGCATGCTCGAGGTGGGCGGAGGTGGTGGGATGCCGTGAACTTCCAACTTCCACATTTCCATCACAATGCTGTCCTGATCGAAAATCTCTCTCTCTCTCCCTTTCCTTCTGACTCTCTCTCTTTCTCTCTCTCCCCTCTCTCTTTCTCTCTTTCTCTCTTTCGCTTTCTCTCTGCCCTCCCCTCTCTCTCCAGGCCCCCCGACCCTGGCCTACAGTAGGGTCTGTGTTGATGCAGTGACTTATCGCGGAAACAATGGATCTTGCCTGAGCTAATCTGCAGACAGCAGCGTGGACTTTGGGACAAAGGTGCACATTGACTCGCTGCAGCTGACGCACTGAACGCACAATGCTGCGTGCTGGGTTCTGCTCTGTGATTTCTTTTATCTCGTCTCGTTCTCTCATTGTGCAGCGGAGAAGTCGGAATGGGGAGAAACAATATTTGAGCACAAAAAAACAATATTTGAGCATAGTTTCGTTTTGGCCAAGAATGACCTTAACATAGCCACAGACTGGCATAGACCTAAAAAAAAAATTCATGGCAAAAATGTGCTAAATTGCTAAAAACGTACTAAACTAAGTAAGAGTGTGACTTGACCACTATTTCTCAATGTGCTTGCTGTTTCTGAATGCCACACATTTTCTTGCTTATAGTCCCCTTTATAGTTTACTGCAGGCCTGCTCAAACGTGTGTCGGTTTGATATAGGCGGTTAGAAATGAAATGACAAAGAAACATATCAGGTAAATTAAATTAGATACAAACATCACAGTTACATAACATAACATAGTTACCATAGTTACCATCACCCTTTTTATACTCCAGTGATAGGCAGCTGAAGCCATGACAAACAATGGACACCATTTTAGGCCTTTCCTTTAACTACACTGAACTTATTTACAGGGGTTACACATGCTATTGAGCTAGCTCTCATTAATCTCCTGTGGACAGATCTAGCATTGATGCTCCTGATCTGTGGTCACCACGGATCTATAATAAAAGTCTTTTATTATAGATTGAGATGTGACCATCCATAATCTGCTGTATCATTACAGCATGGTTTTTGACTGAGGCACAATAGTTTAAAATAAAACATTATGACTGCCTACTAAGTCGTCTATAAAAATAACAGGACTTCCAGGGGTTTATAAGGTCTTTATCAACGACAGTAAAAGAGACAGCTAGCTGAGAAGATATCCAGTGACATCATACTCGTGGGCTCCTCGGAGAACAGCTGCTTCTCTGTGTGCAATAGATAGAATAGTCAGATGTCAAATCAGACATGACAGTCTTCCCAATGACATTTACAATGGCAATGCATTGCATTTAGTCAATGGGAAGACACTTTAAGTGATTTACAAGCTAATAGACAATCAGAGAAAAAGATGACATTTTTTTAAATCAGTATTGTGGAAAACATTTGGTTTCGGTTTTGTAGGACCTCAGTGCCAGATAGAGATGTAGAGAGGGGATTTATTTTCCATTCAAGTTAGTAAAACGTTACGGAGGAGCTGAGTGTTCAAAGGTAAGGAGGGTTCATTGTAATTGATATTTCTACCGCACCCGTGGTTAAAGACAAGGGTTCGAAGGTCACTAACTTAGACCATCAGCTGAGTGTGTGAACAGCTTCTAAACCCCCCCATCCCTCACTGACTCACACCAACTCACTGGTCATGCTCTGGGCTTCTAGTTTTTCTATTTCAGGTTTGCTTTGTTGTTCTGTACTGTGAAATCCCTTGTATGGATGTGTATCGACTTGTGTAGATATTGCTATTGTTAGATAATATGACCTTGATGAAAAATGTTATATTGCAAATGTTGCAATTTTTTCTGTTGGTTGAGTGAGTAGTACATTTTACTGAGTGTGATTATTGTTCGTTGGTTGTTGATAATGAATTGAGTGGAATGTCATGTCTTTTGCCACGTGTTTACTTTAATTAAGACTGAGATTCATCATGTTACCGCTGGTCTAGATTACCTGGGCTTGGCTCCTAGATTAACATGTTGAATAATGCAGTCATCTAAGAACCAAATAGCAGAGTCTTATGCAAATCTTAGGGCTAACTTTAAGTCCACGTATACTGGTCTCCCACACTGGTGTGTGTAAGAGAATGTGTGTGTGTCCTCTAGGATCCACCTCTAAGAGGTCCAGGAAGTCATACTGATATTTTATCAGGTCTCCCAGGAGAAGGACAATCTCCTGAGGTCTCTGTAATCTCACCCTGGCCTCCTCCACTGAGGTCTGCTTTACGTCTCTTCTGTCTCTCAGACTCCCTGGGACATGGACAGAGAGGAATTCATTCGTGAGTCAAATTCATCTTTAAATTAGTTTATTGTGTGTTTTGACCCTTTTTTTGGCAAATGATTTGCAGTCAAAATAAGAGTGTAGTGAGCTGGAGAGTCCCTAATTGTTTTTGTTACTTTTGTAGGGAGCACAAACTCCTATGTGTGGACAATCTCTTAGCTCCTGATCCATGTTTACCTGTGTCCAGCACCGGAGCCAACCTTGGGTCGGATGCGCACTCTCTCTCTCCTCTCTCCAAAACGTACCTGAATAGATATGAGTCTTGATATATATATAACGTGTGTCTTCACATTACTGTGTGTGGTACAACGGCTCTTTAGCTTAGCTGAAGGGTGAAGTGATTGATAATGGGACACCTGA
>NC_045174.1:16773942-16791442 GCF_900700415.2 Clupea harengus | reverse complement strand
GGAGAAAGAGGGAGAGAGAGCAAAGGAGAGAAAGAGAGCGAGAGAGAAAGAGAGAATGTGATTGTGTGAGCCTCTCCCCTCCCACACTCCGATGCCTATGTGCAGCAGACTAGCGTGATCATGTGATACTATCGGGAGCCCTGTCGCGGAATTCCGAAACACCATGCACATTCAAGAGTTACCATAGCACGAAAGAAACAACCGAGGCAGTTACCGTCGAGCTCCCTAAACTGTGAATCTGACTCACACGCTGAAAACTGGAAAGAACTCGTAGTCAGATAGGGTGTGTTTGAGCGAGCTGAAAAAAAAAAAGATAACTGGAGACATCAACACGAAGACCAAAACTAAGCGGACGAAACGCAGGGCATGACGGACTAACGTTACATGCAGTTTTTTGGAGTTACTGCGGCATTTGTGAAATCGTAAAATTTTGTTCTGCACGGAATTTTAAGCTTTTTTAAATTCCATTCAACAAATGACTGTGTTTGGAACAGCTTTGTAGTGTGTAAAACAAAAACAGTCGCAGCAGCAGCATCGGAGAGGGAGAGGCTGCATTAGGAGTCAGAAGCGACGCCCGAGTTAATTTGTGTTTGCTGATTTTACTTGGTAACCGCATTTCAATAGTGCGTTTGGTATTTATTTCTCGTTATCTTGGTTGTTTTGGGTCATCTGTTTGAATATGGTGGGGGAAATGGAAACGAAGGAAAAACCGAAGCCCACCCCCGACTATCTCATGCAACTCATGAACGACAAGAAGCTGATGAGTAGTTTGCCCAACTTCTGCGGAATTTTCAACCATCTGGAGAGACTTCTGGATGAGGGTAAGAGAGCCGATCTGTCCTGTCTCTGTATTCCCCCAATAGCAGCAGGCCTGAGTTGACACAGGTCTGTCAGTGCTTCAAACTGATCACGGGTCCATAAATTGTTTTTGCATGCCTCATTTTTCGAAATGCAACTCGTGATGTATAGGCTGTAGCTATACGGTTAAGCTACACTTCAGACTAGATAAGGGAATCAGTCTTGACAGTGATGACTGGTAGACTGACACTGAACATCAGCAACTTACCTAAACATATTGCCCGTTAGGGACCATAGACTACACCATTGCTTCATTGTAACAAGTGAGTTGGAGGTGTCAGTATGGGATAACAACTTAACCCCAACATCACGGGAATTTGACCAATCCAATTAAATCAAGGCCAATGAGGAGTCTTCTACATTCAATTTCTTACAGTTTTCCTTTCTTGTTGTCCAAAATCACAACTATGCATGCATCCTACTTGTTACATGTCTAAGCCACGCCAGAGGCTGATGTCGCTTGCGAAGACTATAGTCAATCCATTATATGTTTTCAATGGAAGTTATCATTGAATAGATCAGCAGAACCCCGACTTCGACTCCACAATCACCCCATTGTACACAGGCTGCTAAGCACCAACGCAACAGTTGCAGATGTAATTATGTTGTTTGTCACCAGAGGCCCCTCTATCGACAAACGCTTTCAACTTTGCAGAGATTGCAGCCAAATGTCGTAAATAGGTCAGAGGGATTTGATCGATATTTCACTTGAAAATGTAGTTTATCTTGCTCAGCTATCGTCCCGCTGACCGCATTGATTGTCGCTCGTCCCCGTGCATGAATAGTTTAAATGCGATGTCACTGCGCGAAAAGCGTCGGGGTGGTGGCGGCGAGCAGAGACCGAGAAACTTCTCTCGTAGGGCGAGGGACGGGCGGGTCGGTCACCAGGGGGCTCCTAACCGCTCACGCCTCGAAGGGCGTGGAGAGCCAGAGGCCCACACATTCAACCAAAAATGTGAATCGCCTGTTTTATTTTTTTAATATATTTGAATAGCAAGGGGAAACGCAATATCCGTTCAGAAAGTCTAGTCGAAGTGAAAACCCTCAAAGAATGTGGTACTTGCAAAGCTAGTTTGACAGCTTTTGGGGTAACGTTTTTAGAACTGAAGTAAAGTTCTCAGAACGTTACCAGTCACAATGTCGCGACAGTAATTTGCACGACATTGTCACTTATTTGTATGTGATACGTTTAAATAGTAGATCATATATTCTTGCCTCACACGAAAAAGTGCTCAAAGAAAGAGTTTTGATCGGTAAGGGGTGCATTGATGACAACTCTATCTTGTCTCCTGGGAACTTTGTTTTAGAGGCTGTTGGCTCACTGTGACCGATGAATATTGATCTTGGATGGATCATCCTCTTTCTCTCTCTCTCCCCCTCCCTCCCTCCCTCTCTCTCTCTCTCTCTCTCGCTCTCTCTCCCTCCCTCTGTCTTCTCGCAAACAGGCAGCCAGCCACACACCCCTCATCCTGCTCTTACTTCGTTCTCAACCCCTTGCAGATACTCTTTGTGTATAAAAAGTGCAGCTCTGTTACCGTCCCTCAGAAAGTGATTGAGATGATTTACAGTCTGGCTTAAGTAGAGTGTGTGTGGGTGTCTCTGTGTGTGTGTGTCTGTCCACCCGCGTGCCAGCGAGTAGTCGGGCTCGTTAAAATGCTCTCCGCTCCTAGGTCTAAATTTACCGTCGTCTGCTCGCTCGCTCTCGAGTCGCAGATTGTGACTCGTTGAAGTGTTCAGATAAAGCTGAGTCATAAATAGCGTCGGCAAAGCAACTGCTTTTCACTAAATTCTGAGGTCACTGGCTTTGTCCACGCTTTGTTCAGTTTCTCAACAGGGTCCCAGAAATGAAGGCCACATGCCTGCATTGAAAGAGCTCTCGCAGGCAGCGTGTCTTGTTCTTCCGTCTCTGTGGGTCGATTTCTTCTGACCTGCACCTTTAAAGAAACGACTGCTCCTTTCCCCAGTCACATAGAAGTTATTCTTAATCATGACATTACTTTTTGGGATTGCAGACACTGGTCGTTGTTGTCTAGATGACAGGTTGCTGGCCCATCTCGAATAGCTGTTTAATTTCCGACCGCTCAGGTGGCAGAAAAGGATGCATGGGAGCCAGAGCCAGAGCCATAGATTTGATTTCCACAGACTGAGCCATCTAGTAATTAACTGTTGCATTCACTGCTGTGTAAGCAGCTTATAATACAAGCTTGTGTCTGAACATACAGCTGACTACTGTGGTTCCAAGCCAATGGGGAGGCCAGGAGAGGCCTGACAAATGTATTACTTAAAGTAGTTATTGTGTGTGTGTGTGTGTGTGTGTGTGTGTGTGTATTGACTAAGACAAGGTTCACTAAATCAGAGAGTGTTCACTCAGTTAGATTAGCTGGGTTAAAGGGCATCATGGGAGTTTAGTTATGAAGAAGAAACGATGAGCATTCAGATTAGTGCAAGTATGACTCGGGTGATTGTGCTTTCTTATGCAGCTGGTTGCACAGCATTCTTGCCACTGTCTACACACACACACACACACACACACACACACACCCCACACATACACACACACACACACACCCCCCACACACACATACACATAAGAACACATGTACTCATACAAATACACACACACACACACACACACACACACACATACATGACTACACACATATACATACATTATTTATGATAAATACATGACCAGACACATGAATAGAAGAATACACACATATGCATACATGCGCACACACACACACACACACGCACGCACGCACGCACGCACGCACGCACGCACGCACGCACGCACGCACGCACGCACGCACGCACGCACGCAGCACCTACAGACTACAGACTATGCTTTCACTCCCAAGCAAACTCAGATCCTTATTTCGATTGTTTTTCATTACACAGAACTGCATCCAAGAATCAAGCTGAGCTTATAGTTGAAGTCGTAGAGACCTTATAGACTAACCTGAGATCGAGGTGTGTGTGTGTGTGTGTGTTTTTTTTTTAGTTTGTGTGTGTGTGTGTGTGTTTTCCCCCCTGCCTCTTGAGTTTTCCCAACACACATCCCCATGGGGGAACATCCCTCCCGGTGCCCGGCAAATTGAATTATTTGAGTAAGTAAGACACAGCAGGGAGCCACATACCTGGGCTTGGATCCAATGCAAGGAGAAGCTCCCACCCGCTTACCTGGGCCTCTGGTCCTGTCAGGGGGCTACATAATGGTAGCATAAGGCCTAGCCACAGCTAAAGCAGCGGCTCCTACCACAGCCTTGTGTAGCCAGCGTAAGGCCTAGCCACAGCTACAGCAGCGGCTCGTACCACAGCCTTGTGTAGCCAGCCAGATGTCATAGCTGTATCACTAGGGCTTGGCATCGCCATCCACCCCACAGTACGAGGCATAACCAGGCCCGCCATCATGGGGGTCAAAGGTTACAGATGGGGGGGGGGCATGCAAAGGTCTCTGATTAAATAGTGTGTGGGAGAGTGTGTTGTGGGAAGAGCTGTTTTGACGTGTGTGTGTGTGTTGTGTGTGTCTGTGTTGTGTGTGTGTGTGTGTGTGTGTGTGTGTGTGTGTGTATTGGCGTGCGCAAACGGAACATGCATTGTGTGTGTGTTATGGCCAGTCAGCGATTTGTGCGAGAGGAGAGGAGAGGAGAGGAGAGGGGAGGGGAGGAGAGGGGAGGAGAGGAGAGGAGAGGAGAGGAGAGGGTAGGGTAGGGTAGGGTAGGGTAGGAGAGGAGAGGAGAGGAGAGGAGAGGAGAGGAGGGGTGGTTTGGGGGCATTTGGAGATCATCTTGTCCCCCGGTCGGAGCAAGACACACGGCGGGCCTGTGCATATCGTGAAACACATATGTCATGATATGATACATCACAATATCAAACACAAACGTATCACAACACTTCTGCTCATGGTAATGAATTAATTGTTGCTTTTAAAACACAATTTCAGTAAGTTGCCACTCGACGGTGAATTCTCCTGATTGTGTGTTAAGGTCATGTCCCGCCCCCATGTGACTATTCTCAACCAGTTGTCAGTTATGATGATGGGCTAATGGCCATTGATAGGCTGATGCGACAGGTCAGGTGCGGACTGGCCAATGGGAAGTTGGGGGGATTTTCCTGGTGGACTTTTTTTGTAACATAATATAGTTACAGGCTACGGCTTTGATATAGCTTGTAGAGATATTGAAAAGGCAATCTTATCTGCAGCAACACGGCCGGTGCAGTCTGTAATAGCAGTGAGGGCTCGGTCAGGTCATTGCATGTGCTGTCACAACATGGAGAGCAAGAGGAACCCCACGACCAGCGGTGCAGATAGCCAGCCCTGGTGTCTGTTAAGTACTTACTGTACAATCTTAACAAACAGGTGACAGATTCAATATTATAGCCAAACACAAACAATACAAGTGACCGATTGTGTTTTTTTAAGTAATGATTCGCTGATAACCTCATGGGAATGGCTCTTTGGATGAAATGGTTTGGCAGTGGTTCGGCAGACAGAGAAGGCCAAAGCAGGAGTGTTTTCATGTGCAGTGTGTGTGTGTAGACAGAGATGCCAAAGCAAGAGTGTTTCCGCCGTACCCATTTTAGGAAACAGATAAGCATTTAACTGGTTGTGTGTGTGTGTGTCTGTGTGAGAGAGTATTGTATTGTTGCAGGTTTTTGTGTGTCTGTGAATGTATGTGTGTCTGTGTAAGTATTTGTGCATGTATGTATGTGTGTGTGTGTGTGTGTGTGTGTGTGTGTGTGTGTGTGTGTGTGTGTGTTTGAGTTGTGTGTGTGTGTTTTTGTGTTTGTGTGTGTGTGTGTGTGTGTGTGTGTGTGTGTGTGTGTGTGTGTGTGTGTGTCCTGCATGTCTGTCTCTTATTGAGACTCAGTGTGACCTTCTCTCTGTGAGCCCATGTGACATCAGTGGTCTTTGATTTGGAGCCCGTTAAGCCATTACCTCCTTAATCCAGCCTAGTCTCGTGACGCGCCACACTCCTGTGATATGAACACACACGTGTGTGTGTGTGTGTGTGTGTGTGTGTGTGTGTGTGTGTGTGTGTGTGTGTGTGTGTGTGGGTGTGTGGGTGTGTGGGTGTGTGTGTGTGTGCATACATTTATGTTACTGTGTTTCCTTATGTGATTTACGATATGAATGTCTGTGTATGTGTCTGTAAATACATTTGTGTTACTGTTTTTCTTTAAGTGAGTTAAGTTAAGTGTGTGTTTGTGTGTGTATGTGCTACTGAGTGTTTGTGTGTGTGTGCTACTGAGTGTTTGTGTGTGTGTGCTACTGAGTGTTTGTGTGTGTGTGTGTCAGTTGTGTGAAAGTTTTATCATTGTCTGGATGTGTGTGTGTGTGTTCGGTGTGTGTGTGTGTGTGTGTGTGTGTGTGTGTGTGTGTGTGTGTTCCTTCTATTTGGTGTGTGTCTCCTATTCTCAGTTGAGTGGGACAGTGATGACTATTTCAGATGCTGCCACATTTAGGTGATTTCCTCTTTAGTCCTTTTTTAGTAGACTGGAAATGAGGTCATGTAACTACCACTTGTCTTGTCACCCAGCAGGGTGTATAGTGTTTGTGCGCGCGTGTGTGTGTTTTATAATGTGTTTGCCGCATATGTTGTGTTGTTTGTTAAAGTTGTGGAGTGTATGTGTCAAATTACAGACAGCATTTGAGCACACCTTTGTCTGCTACTGTTAGCTCACTTGCATGTGTGTATGAATGAACGTGTGTGTGTGTATGAATGAACGTGTGTGTGTGTGTGTGTGTGTGTGTGTGTGTACTTGTGTGTGTGTGTGTCTTTTCCATCTGTGATAAGAGCTGATTATTCAAGCCGTCGCTTCCTTCTGTTGAGCTCCATCAGAGTGTGCTGCAGGGGGATGTGGTAGGAGGACAGTCATGCTAAATATCTCCCCCTGTCAAATGAAACCTTTTCGGGGTGCTCGAGGTCCCCGCCCCTCCGTCCTCCCGCGTCCCCATTCTTCCTCCGCCCATTAGTGTGTGTTTGACGAGACGTGTGTGCCCAATCATGGGTACCCCCTCGTGACTGGTCTGGTCACTCTTTCACCATCTACCCCCGGACAAAAGAAGACATGTCGGGGGATTCTCTGTTCCCTTTTCACCTTCCTCCTCTCTTATCTAAGTCTGTGTGTGTGTGTGTGTGTGTGTGTGTGTGTGCATGTGTCTGTGTGCGTGTGTGCCTGTGTCGGTGTGCGTGCGTGTGTGTGTGTTTGCCTGTGCAACCCACTTAAGAATCATCACCGCATTATTGTGTTTACTTTTGACTCACACATTGAAGTCAAAGCAGGGAAATATCATGTCGGACATTCCGAATGGTCTCAATAACACGCGCTTTGGAAATAAACTTTACGGGTGAACTTTGTGTCGGCGGCCTCTTGCAAGCTGTGCATATAACAATGTTCAGGCTCAAGCAAAGTTGGTGCGCATCATGTACGACATGTTACTGCATATTGTGTCGGATTTGTGTGTTCTGACAACACTAGTCTTGCTTCATTTTGGTTAGCTGCTAGGCTGCGTCTAACCCCTCCCTTTTTCGCAGACGTCGATTTGGCTCTGTGGTTAGCCCCGCTGCCGGCTCCGAGGCGGAACAACCATGACCTGCCATTCTGTCTGTGTGTGTGTGTGTGTGTGTGTGTGTGTGTGTGTGTGTGTGTGTGTGTGTGTGTGTGTGTGTGTGTACTGTGCCGGCCCTCGGCACCGTCGTCGTGGTGATTCTCTTCCACCCCCTCACCCGTCTCACTGTCAGCTCTGGTCCCGTCTCCCTCCGACCCCCCCCGTCCCCCCGTCGCCCCCGCCAACCATCCAGTTCAGTTTATCAGCAGGCCACATTCCACCCCGCTTAGATGATAACATGGTGTGTGTGTGTGTGTGTGTGTGTGTGTGTGTGTGTGTGTGTGTGTGTGTGTGTGTGTGTGTGTGTGTGTGTGTGTGTGTGTGTGTGTGTGTGTGTGTGTGGAGGAGGAGGAATGTCAGATTGTGTGTGAGTGGCTGCATGGTATGTGTTTGCGAGTGGGGATGCATGTGTGCCTTTGTGTCTCTATGTTTCTTAGTGGATGGTTGAGTGTATGTGACTGGCTAGGTGAGAGGAGTGTGTGTGTGTGTGTGTGTGTGTGTGTGTGTTTGTATGTTTGGGGGCAGCAGTTAGAAATCGGCTGAGGAGATACAACAGAAACCTTGAGAAGCGGAGCTCAGAATTTTGTACAGATGGTGTTGATACTGTTGTTGTTGTTGATCATTTTATCAAAATAGAATGATACTTTTCTCAGACACATTTTGTCAAATGATTGTTAGTCTTGATGTGTGTCTTTAGAAAGGATATTGAATTGGGAATCAGCTTAAGACTTCACAAGACTTCTATTAACAAATCTTCTTTTTCTAAGCCCCTGCCATCCATTTCTCCACTGTTGGGGTTTATAATGGTAATAGCAGGCACCTGGAAATAGTTTTAATTTCTGCCTTTCGTGTCGACTCTGAAGGTTGGAAGATCCCACAGTCTAAAGTAGTCTGTTCTGGCCTTGTGTGTCTGGCCTGCTGGAGACTGTTATTTGAATAAGATATAATTACGCACACCTCATCCACCCTAGTGCTTTATGAACGAACAAACGCCAACTGACCTTGGCCAATAGATCATTAGTTGCAGTCCAGTGGTAAACACTCTTCCCTCTGTGCTGTGTCTATCCTTACATCTCTCTCTCTTTCTCTCTCTCTCTATCCTTACATCTCTCTGTCTCTCTCATTACGTCTCTCTTTCTCTCTCCCCCTCTGTCTCCCTCTCACTCTCTCTTTCTCCCCCCCCTCTCTCTCTCGCTCTCTCTTCCAGTTCAAACATGCTTAATTTACATTACTTAGGAACAGTATTGCCAAAATAATAGAATTTGAAAATCGATACACCAAATACTTGACATATATTTAGTAATACATTATGATATTCTCCCTGTCCCACTCTTTACTTTAATTTCTTTCTCTCTGCTTCTCTCTCTAACTATATTTTCTTCTCATCTGCTTTCTTCTTCCCTCCCTTCCTCCCTCCATCTCTCTCTCTCTTTCTTCATCTCTCTGTCCCTAACTACTTCCTTCTCTACTCTTCTCCTCTGCTATCTGCTATCTTCCTCCCTCCATCTCTCTCTCTCTTTTTCTTCATCTCTCTGTCCCTAACTACTTCCTTCTCTACTCTTCTCATCTGCTATCTGCTATCTTCCTCCCTCCATCTCTCTCTCTCTTTTTCTTCATCTCTCTTTCCCTAACTACTTCCTTCTCTCCTCTTCTCCTCTGCTATCTTCCTCCCTCCATCTCTCTCTCTCTTTTTCTTCATCTCTCTTTCCCTAACTACTTCCTTCTCTCCTCTTCTCCTCTGCTATCTTCCTCCCTCCATCTCTCTCTCTCTTTTTCTTCATCTCTCTCTCCCTAACTACTTCCTTCTCTCCTCTTCTCCTCTGCTATCTTCCTCCCTCTCTCTCGTTTTAGTCCCTCTGTGTCTGTGTGTCATCGCTCACACCGTTGTGTGGTACTTAGGCAGCTGGGCTCTTTGTCTCTGTCCCTATGGCAGGCATCCTCTGTGCAGTCACGACAGGGCTCCACACTCTCCACTAGTCAGATGATGATGTCACTTTAGTACAGCAGAGGTCAAGGTTCAACACCCCAGACCTCAGTAGCTTCATTTAATAGTTTCCCACACCAAGTCCTACTGTCTCTGCCATTTTTGTCTGACCTCCTTAGCTTTTAAATCAAGTTTAAGGTTTTAGTTGTTACGTTTTTTTTAAACTTAGCTGATTTAAAACAGTTTTTGTCACTGAACCGTTTTTGGGCTGAACCTTTGTGGAGAGAAACGGCACGAGCCGTTTTTATTTAAGAGTGCAGGTTTCGATCCCTCTGTTGAGATCTGTTTGCTGATTGCGGCTTTTTTCTCTGGATCGTCGTTTAGAGTTTCAGCGCTGGGCTGTTGGCATGTCAAGTGAAACGTCGACAAGTACGCACGCCAGCTCTTTAGCACAGACAAATCCCTCCTGAATAGGCTTCTGGAGTCATTTTCAGTTGTGTAATTAAAGTACAGATTTTCTTTTTCCTGGTTGAGAGGAGAGTTACTGCAGAAGACTAAGAGGTCATGCCCCATTGTAGAGGAGTCTGCGTTTCTTCACCTTTAATTCAACTTTAAAGTTTAATTCAACTTTATTCGTATTCCATCTGTTTTACAGGTGAATTCAGCATAGGGCCACTTGAGACAATTGTATTGTTTTGGCACTATATAAATACAATTTAATTGAATTGAATTAGTCTGTCCCTCACCCATTAGAGGAAATAGGAGGATGGTTGTATTAGCTACACAGCCTGTGTGATTTATGAATAACCCTTATGAAGTGAAGCCCGACTCAGGGGGAGGCCCATCCTCTTTCGGCCCTCTAGTCTCCTGTACAGCTCATGAGCCGTACACCAGACACGGTCATGTCTAAAGGGACGCATTCCCCATGAGTCACGTCTTAACGAGGAAGCTAGTATTTACAGCGGGACAGCATGTAATTGTGTGTAGGCATCGCCATGTGTTATGTCCCATCTGATCAGTAATCCCCACAGCTGTAATGAGCTGTTCTCGTGTGTGTGTGTCTGTCTGTCTGTGTCTGTGTGTGTGTGTGTGTGTGTGTGTGTGTGTGTGTGTGTGTGTGTGTGTGTGTGTGTGTGTGTGTGTGTGTGTGTGTGTGTGTGTATTTTAGAGGCGCAAGCGTTATTTAGGCCATGGGGATGTGGTTATTAGTCGGCTGGCATACAATTACAGCTGCATCATGGTGGTGTAAAAAGCCCTCGACTCAGACAGCTGTAAACAAACTCTGTAACTGAGACACTATCCTCACACTCACACGTTCTCTCTCTCTCTCTCTCTCTCTCTCTCTTTCTGTCACCTTCTTTCTCTCTCTCTTTCTGTCACCTTCTTTCTTTTTGTAGTGTCCTTTCCATCTTTCTATCATCTCGCTGTGCCTCCAGTGGCATGTTCTATGACGGCATGCCTAACCCACAGTATCACTCTCTCTCTTTTTATTCTCTCTCTCTTCCCTCTCTTTCTTTATTCTCTCTCTCTCTTTATTATCTCCCTCTCTTTATTCTCTCTCTCTTTATTCTCTCTCCTCTCTCTCCCTCTCTTTTTATTCTCTCTCTCTTCCCTCTCTTTCTTTATTCTCTCTCTCTCTCTCTCTTTATTATCTCTCTCTCTTTATTCTCTGTCTCTCTCTCTTTATTCTCTCTCCTCTCTCTCCCTCTTTTTATTCTCTCTCTCTTCCCTCTCTCTCTTTATTCTCTCTCTCCTCTATTTTTATTATCTCTCTCTTCTCTCTCTTTATTAATTATGTCTCTTTATTCTCTCTCCTCTCTCTCTCTTTATTCTCTCTCTCTTCTCTCTCTTTATTAATTCTCTCTCTCTTTATTCTCTCTCCTCTCTCTCCTCTTTTTATTCTCTCTCTCTTCTCTCTCTTTATTAATTCTCTCTCCTTTCTTTTATTCTCTCTCTCTTCTCTCTCTTTATTAATTCTCTCTCTCTTTATTCTCTCTCTCCCCCCCCCCCCCCTCTGTGGCTCCAGTGGCATGTTCTATGACGGGATGCCTAACCCACAGTATCGCTCTCTCTCTTTTTATTCTCTCTCTCTTCTCTCTCTTTATTAATTCTCTCTCTCTTTATTCTCCCCCTCCCTCCCCCCTCTGTGGCTCCAGTGGCATGTTCTATGACGGGATGCCTAACCCACAGTATCGCTGTCTGGATGCGTGTCCGTCCGTCCGTCACTTGCTCTTTGCACACGGCCTTGGCCCCTTACCCCTTATACCCCGTGTCAGTCGTGATTGACAGCTTCATTCTGAGCCACCTCACCTGTCTTCAGGTCGGAGTCAAAAGACCTGTTGGCTTCCTCGGCGACTCAGTGAATTGGCCTCACTACGTTATATATATTGTGTGTGTGTGTGTGTGTGTGTGTGTGTGTGTGTGTGTGTGTGTGTGTGTGTGTGTGTGTGTGTGTGTGTGTCTGTGTCTGTGTCTGTGAGTGTTTTTACACGCGTGTCATCGAGCAACAACTAGTTCCCTGGGGCTAGTGCCCTGTTGCGGAGAGGCAGACTCCTGAGGCTCAGAGAGGCTGACGTGTGTGTGTGTGTGTGTGTGTGTGTGTGTGTGTGTGTGTGTGTGTGTGTTGACCACTGAGGCTCAGAGAGGCTGACGTGTACCGTGGACAAAAGTGGACATAAATCACCAGGTGACAGTTTAATCACTCTTTGAAATGAGGACCGCCCTGACCCCCCTAACAGTCATTGGTTGGGCGGGGGTGGGGGGACACACTTGCCCAGACGTTGTGTTTAACGTCCTCTGATCTTTTTAGGTGCTTTTCAGGATTAAGGTACATTTTATTTTCCAATTTTATAGGTCAGTGGGTGTTTTAACGGCAAAATTGCCTCAGCACAAATTATGAGCACATTTTCATTTGTACTGCCCTCTGGACTCTCCTTAAAGTAGAAGCAGCTATTTATTTCCTTGTGTGAATTGTCTGTGTGGTGTGTTTGTGTGTGTGTGTGTGTGTGTGTGTGTGTGTGTGTGTGTGTGTGTGTGAGGACTGTCTAGTGTGTGTGTGTGTGTGTCTGTCTGGTGTGTGTCTGTCTGTCTGTCTGTCTGTCTGTCTGTCTGTCGGGTGTGTGTGTGTGTGTGTGTGTCTGTGTGTCTGTCTGTCTGTCTGTCTGTCTGTCTGTCTGGTGTGTGTGTTTAAGACCCTTGCGTGTGGAACTCTGTTTGTAAAGGATCATTAGACAGCAGTGGTACACTGTGGGATCTGCCTGTCTCTGGCGTGCAGATGATGGCCACAGGGCAGCGGCGTGCGGAGGAGGCTGCTCTAACTGCTCCAGCCTGACTCCTGTTAGACCTCTGGTAAAGCCTCTGGTCAGATCACAGAGATGGCCTCTGCTTGTTTGCCTAAGGAAATTCAATAAATAACCCGCGACCATGACGGACAGTGTGCTCTGTGAAGCTTAAGGGTGTGTTTGACTGTAAGTTATGCGTGTGTGTGTGTGTGTGTGTGTGTGTGTGTTTGGAGTGGGGTGGGGTGGGGTGGGGTGAGGGGTTGTATGTCTGTTTGTTTTTGTTTGCCAGTGCTAGTTTGAGTAAATTAATCTGTGGATTTTCGGTTTGTTTTGACTACAGATGTTTTTAGCCAGTGTGACTTGCAGCATAGTGAAGACATGCAAACTATAGGAATCTCTTCTCCCTAGTGCAAATCTAATTCAGGACTTTGTTGTTGCTGCAGCTGTACGATTCTGTAGTTTTAGAGTTAGGTGTTTGTCCACATGCATGAGTGTGTGTGTGTGTTTGTGTGTGTCTGTCTGTCTGTTTGTCTGTGTGAGCACACGTGTGAGCGAATTTAAAGTGGTTTTCCGCCAGAGAAACATGCCATGATCACTTTGAGTCCTGAGGTCCTGCACCGTGTCTCTGACACCCTGCTGCTTTCTCCCCTCCCTTCTGACACCCTTATCCAGATTGGAGCAGTTTTTAGCTGGCTGCCAGTTATAAGAACTCAGCCAATCACAGGTTGTTATCCAGCCTCCTGCAGGTGTTAGTGGGATGGGCCATTAAGTAGTAGTAGTGGTGAGGTATCAGTGAGGTCACAGATACTTGATGACCTCAAATGTACAGTACCAGTCAAAAGTTTGAGAAGTGTTTTCTTTACTTTTATTATTGTCTTCATTGTAGATTAATACTGAAGACATTTTAACACATATGGAATGGTGTACTAAACAAAAAAAGTGTTATCTACCATGTAGAAAATAATAAAAGTAAAGAAAACACTAAACACAAAACATGAGAAGGTGTGTCCAAACTTTTGACTGGTACTGTAGGTCTTCCATGTAGGCTTCAGTAAAGCTAAAACTGCTTAGGACAACCTATGACATCTTGACCTATGACCTTTTGACATGTTCATGGCATGTTTATGTCAGTCTCAACATAGGGTTCAAGTAACGTGCTATAGGTACATCCCCACGTCGAGACTTTTATGTAGGATTGCGAGTGTCGGTGGACTTTTTTTGTACTCCAGCTGAAGCGGGGTCTCATGGGATAGCCGTGGAGGTGAGAGAGAGGTGGCGAGGTTATGCTAAGGTCACGCTAATCCTCCGCCAGTCTGGGCCGGGCTTTGATGTTAGCTCCTCTAAGGCGTACTGAACCCAAAATGTACAAAACCTAATAGGCAGCCTCTTCTCAACACTACAAAGAGCTGCTTTAAACTTGGTCTGTCTCCTGGTGTGGTGAACTTTTCTCAGATTTAGTCTTCGTGAAATCTATTTGAACCTGTATGTTCAATCAAATAGGTGGAATGCACATTTCACATATTAATAATTGATACATCGATATTAAATTGATAGATTATATAGAATTATATTGATCGATATTATATCGAAAAATATGAAACTTTTGACCCTTAAGATTATTTGCATGCTGTCAGAAAACAGTAATCGTAAGACTAATGCTGTAATTAAAGTTTAGTGAAGAAAAAACTCGTTATACTCGTGTAACTCGGATAAACTCGAATATACTTGATAGCCACACCTTGATGCATAGCTCTCAAGGCCTAACCCTCTCTTCCCTTCTGTTCAGAAATGGGTTGGTGAATGGTACTTTATGTCGCAGATGTGCGTTACGTGATGCATATGCTTGTGAAGCCTAACCTTGTCTCCCCTTCTGTTGTGCGTTTAGAGATCGGACGGGTACGGAAGGACATGTACAACGACACGCTCAACGGCACGGAGAGACGCTCGTCTGAGCTGCCTGAGGCCGTCGGGCCCATCGCCCAGCTGCAGGAGAAACTCTACGTGCCCGTGAAGGAGTATCCCGATGTGAGTGTCCCCTAACACATACACACATACACACATACACACACACACACACACACACACACACACACACACACACACACACACACACACACACACACACACACACACACACACACACACACACACACACACACACATACATACATACATACACACATACACACACAGACGTACACAAAAATGTAGTTTGGGTGAACAGAACTGGCCCCGTGAAGTGAATTACTTACCTTTTTAAGGTTTCTACCATTCACTGCCACCTTGTATGAAAAATCAAAATCAAGCCCAGAGAAGACTTTGGCTGCTGATGTTTCTGATAGATCACGTCCGCCTTGTAGAAATAGAAGAACGTGAATGGCTGATGGCTGTGTTGTGCCTGATGACCAAAAATGAGATTTTCTGTTCATAAATACTTTTGAGGATGTGGTGAAGGCTTCGGAGCACACCACTCAGACTGATGCTTCATGGAGAACAGCCGTGATGGAACGGTTCTGCAAAAAATAAAAACAAGGTGTTGTGTGGGGTGGTCAGAGAGGTGGCCACCATGGGACACCCCTTGGCTCTGCCCCTGTACACACGTATACACACGCACACACGCACACACGCACACACGCACACACACACACACACACACTAATACATAAATCGAGAAGATGAGTTTGGGAGGAGGACAACTGTAAACCTTTGCGACCATAACATCAATATTTAATATTATTTAACATCAATAGCTTTCCATAATGGTCCTTTGAGATATTTTTTCTTCTGCATACAAGCTTTTCCTGAGTAACACTATCTATTTCTCTCTCCCATCTCACTAGTTCATTTTATCAGGTGCGTGGTTATTGTGTTTTCCCCCTCAGGCCCGTCATAACCCTTTTAATGAGGTCTTCTCCAGGCTTTCTGCACTCAGGGGAGCGAGACGAGCTCAGAGCACATTGATCCCAATTCACCTCTCCCTGCCAAGGCAGCAATAATCAAACACGGGAGATAATTAACACTGTAAATATCCCTTTTAAAACTAAAAGATTTCGGGGTGGATTGCCCCATGGGTCGAGTTGTCTGCGATGCTATCGCCAGTGTTGTGTCCCCCGTCAGGTGATGTTTTCTGTTAATCTCGTGTTAGTCCTTGTTTTCGGCGGGGAATAACCAGACGGTGTTCTGTGTCGATGGATTCTGACAGACAACGGGGGGATTCCAGGTAAAAACTGCCTCTGAGAAGAGTGGATTCTTGTTAAAACCGCTGCATATAGGACGCGATGCGTAGCGAAAAGCTGTATCTCCGGAATGGGACGTCGCACAGGCACGTGGCTGGTACCGTTGGAAAGCGAATGTCCACATTAGTACAACATGTTCTCAAGTCTCTGAAGAAACAGATATTCACATTTTATTTCCTTTGAAATGCCGATGGCAAGAATGGAATGTTTGCATGGATGCCGTGTCACCCCGGCTGTATGCATGTCAGCTTGTTTCAGGAAATGAACAGCATTTAAAGGAAGCAAAATAAACTGTGATTAGCATTTCTGTGTCTGATGGTCACCTGGCACAGAATACTTGTCATGCTTAGCTAAACTTTGGATGACACTTTGCAGAACACTTTGCTCGCTCAAAAGAAGCACTTTGAAAGACGTCTTCCAGTCATTACCTGTTGACATTAATTTACACGACACGACAGGTATGAACTAGCAGATGCATCTGCTGTCCATCGGTTGAGCTTTCCTTGACCTCTAATGGATCTGGCAACACTGGCCGTTACTTTCATTCGCTCTCATTTGGCTGTCAATCAAACTTATAAATGTGAGAGAGAGAAGAGGTGGCTGGAGACTGTCAAAGCAGAGGTGGGAATAGGTACAACTTTTAGAGAGAGAGAGAAGGAAAGTTTTAGAGAGAAAAAGAGAGAGAAACAAACAGAGAGAGAGAGAGAGAGAGGGAGGAACGTTTTGGAGAGAGAGAGAAGGAGAGTTTTAGAGAGAGAGAGAGAGACAGACAGAGAGAGAGTGAGTGAGAAAGAGAGAAACAGAGAGCGTGGAGAGTTTTCAAGGCAGAAGTGAGTGCAGGGTTGGCAGTGCAGGTTTCAGAGCCTCCCTGAGAGGATTCCTCCAGGCATTTGAAGAGCTAATAGGAGTGGAGGCATGTGTCTGTGTTTGGAGGCCAAAGGTTAATTGAGTAACGTGAGACAGAGAGCGAGCGAGAGGGGGATAACGAGAGAGAGCGAGCGAGAGAGAGAGAGAGCGGGATAACGGAGGCCTCCGCTGAAATCACCTTTACTCTGTCAGTCGTTACCAGCCTGTTAATGCTGTGCTTTAAATCACTCCTCTCCACTCTCTCTCTCTCCTCTCTCTACACTCTCTCTCTCTCTCCTCTCTCATCTTCTCCTTCCCTCTCCTTTCTCACCCACCCTGTCCAGAATTCACACTGATGCACGTGTGCCTGTGTGTGTATGTGTGTGTGTGTGTGTGAACTACAATAGAAAGCCCCCCCGCCCCCCTGCATTTCCTGTAGTCATTTAGGTAGAAGGTTGTTGCAGGAAGCTTCAGCTTTAAGCCCATGTTCCTATTTGATCTATTCACTCCCTCATAGAGTTTATGATGGGGTTTCTGAGGGTCGAAAATGGAACAACAAATCATCAATACAGAGGTGTGTGTGTGTGTGTGTGTGTGTGTGTGTGTCTGTCCTCACTCGACTTATGTTTCATTGCAGTTGTCCCTTTGCATAGTTACACTTAGTTCCTTCTTACCCAAGAGTCAAACACAAAGTGGGGATCTAATGTGTATCAAGTCTATCATCAGAACAGCCGTTTTC
>NC_045174.1:16758942-16768942 GCF_900700415.2 Clupea harengus | reverse complement strand
ACACAGACACACACACACACACACACACACACACACACACACACACACACACACACATATAATCAGACTAAAAGCCTTATCCAGACAGCCATAACTGTGTGCTGCCCTGGCCAGTCCTCCTTCTCATTTCATAAAGTCCACAGTTGGCAGCAAAGACACCTGCTGTAGTTTTCCACAGTCAGTTTCCCCTTACTTCTTACTAGCCTCATACCGATCCCGGATCAGTACCGAAGGGGTGGGATGTCAAAGCCCAGTGTCCTGCCATCTTGACAGAACGACTGCTCGCATCACAGGGGGCGGGGGGCACTGTATTTCCCTGAAAACGTTGTTGAACAGCCACCACTGTTAAATGATACAGAGGCCTTTTGAGATCATTGCCATGGTGTTTGCTCAACGACACTTTTTGGAAATTACGTGAACTACCATCATTAAATGATAGAGACTAATATACACTCACTCTCTTGGTTAATTGGATTCTGGGAGATGCAGTCCTGATTAGTGTCTTACTGATTCGGGATCAGAGCAGGGGGGTGTGAAGCCACACACACACACACACACACACACACACACACACACACACACACACACACACACACACACACACACACACACACACACACACACACACTCCACTATGCTGGCATTGCCTTGGTGTGTCTGCTCAATCTGATTAGCATTATACTGATTCCAGAACAGTAGTGATGGGTGAGATGCCAAATACTAGCATCTAGCCGCCTCACTTCACTCACACACACACACACACACACACACACACACACTCATTCCAGTATCTAGCCATCCCTCCTTAGCTTGCACACACACACACACACACACACGTGCAGACACACACACTCACACTCACACACACACTGACTCACCCCAGCATCTAGCTGTCCTTCCAGTGGATTTGGTCTATTCCTTGCCAGCCTTACAGATGGATTGCAGGATAGACTCGCCCCCTCATATAAACATGCACATGTTTTCACACGCGGAGACACACACACACACACACACACACACACACACACACACACACGCACACACACACGCACACACACAGACACACACACACACACACATACTCACACCCCTTCATCTTTCAAGCGGGGCTCACAGAGAGGATAAATGAAACGCATTTAAATGAAAATGAGTTGCATTAGACTTGCAGCGGGGGCGTAGGGAGGGGCGTTGGGTTGGAGGAAGAGCAGACTGTGTGAGGAAGAGAGGAAGAGCAGACTGTGTGAGGAAGAGGAGGCTGTGTGAGGAAGAGGAGGCTGTGAGGAAGAGCAGGCTGTGTGAGGAAGAGGAGGCTGTGTGAGGAAGAGGAGGCTGTGAGGAAGAGCAGGCTGTGTGAGGAAGAGGAGGCTGTGTGAGGAAGAGCAGGCTGTGTGAGGAAGAGGAGGCTGTGTGAGGAAGAGGAGGCTGTGAGGAAGAGCAGGCTGTGTGAGGAAGAGGAGGCTGTGAGGAAGAGCAGGCTGTGTGAGGAAAACTGAAAGACTGAAACAGGGGTGCTTCCTCATCGCTGAAGAGCTTTTAGGAGCTCAGTCGCATACTCATGGAATATTTAAATATGGTGTGTGTGCAGTGTAGTGAAGTGTAGTGTGTGTGTTTGTGTGTGTGTGTGAGTTTGTTTCGTATGTGTATGTGTAGTGTAGTGTGTGTGTGTGTGTTGTGCTGGAGGGAGAGTGTAGTGCATGTGTGTGGGTGTATGTGTATGTGTTGGAGGGGGAGTGGAGTTTGTGTTTATGTGTGTGTGTGTGTGTGTGTGTGTTGGAGGGGGAGTGTAGTGCGTGCGTGTGCGTGTGTGTGTGTGTGTGTGTGTGTGTGTGTGTGTGTGTGTGTGTGTGTGTGTGTGTGTGTGTGTGTGTGTGTGTGTGTGTGTGTGTGTGTTGGAGGGGGAGTGTAGTGGGACAGCTGGCTAATCTAGACATAGCTCTTCTCTGCCTTTTATCTTACCCCAGTACAGACACTTGCTATTGGTCTAACTGATAAACCACAGGTGCACAAATGTTGTCTTTGGCTTTGTAGTGCGTGTGTGTGTGTGTGTGTGTGTGTGTGTGTGTGTGTGTGTGTGTGTGTGTGTGTGTGTGTGTGCGTGCGCGTGCGTGTGCGTGTGCGTGTGTGTGTGTTTACAGTGGTGCACAAGAATTGTATAGGTGTACATGTGCACAGGTTTCTGATGCTATTTGTGGATGGCAGTCTTCACATGTGTGTATGTGTGCTTGCTCTCGTGTGTCCAGCAATATTGACAATAACAGTGCATTTGTGTAGCATGTATGTGTTGTCTTAGGATTTTGTTATGAGTGTGTGTGTGTTTAGGTCATTTGATTTGTGTGTGTGTGTGTTTGTGTGTGTGTGTGTGTGTGTGTGTGTGTGTGTTTCCGTTGAGGTATATTATAGTTGTCACACCTTTCCTAGTTGATGGAAACTACACTGATCATACTGAGTATGTTCCCTTCAGCATTATAATAGTCTGACAGAATGCACACACACACACACACACACACACACAGACACACACACACAGACACACACAGACACACACACACACACAGACACTCACACACACACACACACACACACACACACACACACACACACACACAGACACACACAGACACACACAGACACACACAGACACACACAGACACAAGCAAACACACATGCGCACTCTTTTGTCCCTGTAATGCTCTCCTACTCCATGCACCAACACATGTACAACATAAACACACACACACACACTTGTGTATGTATATATGCCCACAAACATACCAACCCACCCTTCCTGCACACATTCCATTCTCACACACAGAATGACATGCTACCCACACACATGAACACACGCTGGGAGAAGAAGAGGGAGATGTTTTGAGGACCCCGAAACAAAAGCAGTAGATGATGCCGCCCCGATGGCAAAACTTCCCACTCACCCTTTATTTCTGCCACACCGCCCCTGCACACACACACAGACACACACACAGACACACACACAGACACACACACAGACAGACACACACACAGACACACACACAGACACACACACAGACACACACACAGACACACACACAGACACACACACAGACACACACACACACAGACACACACACAGACACACACAGACACACACAGACACACACAGACACACACAGACACACACAGACACGCGCATACACACACACACACACACACACACACACACACACACACACACACATACACACATACACAAAGGCACCCACACACACGCGCATACACACACACACACACACACACACACACACAGACACACACACACACACACACACACACACACACACACACACACACACACACACGCATACACACACACACTCACTCTCGCTCTCTCTCTCTCTCTCTGCTCACACGGCACCATTAAGTCACACTGTTGTGCGTTTAATTAGGCACAGTGGCAGGAACATCATTGGCTGCGACTTGTTGGGACTTGTCGACTGGCTGCGCGGTAATGCTTCTCTGGGGTTCCCCGCCGAGAGCAGAGATTGATAGAATCTCAATTTAATCGTCTCCGCAGGACATCCACTGATGAGGCAGAACAGCTATGCAGAAGGCAGATTGTGTTGTGTTGTTATGTTTTGTGTTTGTTGTGGTACTGGTTTGGGAGTCGGAGCATGGTAATGTTATAATGATATATATAAATATATATATATATATATATATATATAAATATAGATCTTCTTTGTTGATAGTCAAGTACTTCTTGAAGATTGAATTGTTTGCCTCTATTTTTAAGTTAAGAGGTTTGGAGTAGCGCTGTAGCGAATCATAACAAGCTCTCAGAAACACTTCGCCTGATTGGATGAGGGGACGGACAGTGGTTGGGCACAGGTGCTGAAGGGCACAGGTGGAAAGGCCCCTACTGGAGGCTCACTGGGTGGAGTGGGGCTGGTTCTTTCAGTGGTGTAGCTGTGTTGCTATGAGAGGGCGTAGGAGAGAAGGGAGGAGGAGAGAGGGGAGAGATGGAGGTAGTGAGAGAGATGGGGATGGAGATGAATGGAGAGAGAAAGAGGCAGGGAGAAAGAGATAGAGGGAGGGAAAGAGGGAGGGAGAGAGATAGAGGGAGGGAGGGAGGGAGGGAGAGAGAAAGAAAGAAAGAGAGATGGAGGCAGAGTGAGAGCTGGGGAGGGGTGGATGGGGAAAGAAACGGGGAGACAGAGGAAGTGAGATGGAAGAAAGTGAGCAAATGAGCGAACGAGCCAAGGCTTCAAACGGAGCGTCCATCTGGAACCTTCCGCAGCCTTCTACTTCCACATAAAATTAGATTAGCAATCACGTTCCCCCTCTCGACTGCATGTGGTGAGCCCTCAGGAACACACCCCCCCCCCCACACACACACACACACACACACAGCATTGCTGTCCTTTAGTCTGTGCTTTGATACCACTGAAGACTTTCTGCATACGTATCAGCTACTCGGACACACACACACACACACACACACACACACACACACACACACACACACACACACACACACACACACACCGCAATGATGTCCTTTAGTCTGTGCTCTGGTACCACTGAAGACCTATGTATCAGCTGTAGACTGGCTTCGCCTGGGAACACTGTAGTTTCCTGGGTTTAGGGCTGGCTGTCAAACTAAGTGGAAGAGGAATGGAAGAGCCTCACCTTTATAGGTGTTGAAATGAACAGGATTCATCTGCCACTACCCTCGTAACAGTGCCCCGAGAACGAGCGAAGAGTGACAGGTAGCAAACAGTAGTAGCACATTGATTATTTCAAGCAAGAGTTAGGATTAGATTAGGATTAGATCCGGATTAGATCAGGGTGGGAGGAATGCAATATCACAGTGCAGTTACGGTTTTGCAAGAACAATGCCAGATGTAAATATGCATTTAGTTGTTTATTTATCTTTTACGTCTTTAATATTTACTGTGGTTCTGTTAGTTAGCATACTGAGAGCTAACTGAGCTAGTGTGTGTGGGTTGAGGGCATGGTAGAGAGTGCTGTTGTGCTGCTGTTGACTGCCTTGTCTGTTCTAAGGGCATTTCGGATATACAGTGGCAGATCTGGCACTGGGCTTGCTCTGTGAGCTCACACACACAGACACGCACACACAAACACACACACACACCCACGCACAGACAGACAGGAACCCACACACACACACACACACACACACACACACACACACACACACAAACACACACACACACGCACAGACAGACAGGCACCCACCCACACACACACACACACACACACACACACACACACACACACACACACACACACACACAGTGATGCCCTACACTGAGAGTCAGGTGGCCATCCTGAACATGGTGTCTGTTCCGTAGTTTTCACTCTGTTTGTTTTTCTTCCCTCACGGGACTGTGTGTGTCTGTGTCTGTGTCTGTGTCTGTGTCTGTGTCTGTGTCTGTGTCTGTGTCTGTGTCTGTGTCTGTGTGAATGTGTGTGTGCCAGGGGGAGGTTGAACTCAGAGTGAATCAGTGTCAGAGCGACATTGTAAACATCAGTTGAGAGTGACTCACCTGTTTGTGTGTGTCTGGTTGTGTATGTGTTTGTTTTTTGTGTGGTCTTGTCTGTCTGCCCTGTTTGTTTGTGTGTGTGTGTGTGTGTGTGTGTGTGTGTGTGTGTGTGTGTGTGTGTGTCCACTGTGCGTGTGCAAGCTGAAGCCTGTCACCTAGTTGGCTCCTGAACTCCCATGAGACACTGGGACACATGAGACAGTTTAAAACCTCTTTATTTGTTTGAGAACTGTATAAATATTGATGTTAAGTATTGATATTTCCCAGGATTTAAGTGACTACCCCAGTGAAAGCCTCTTCTGTGTACAGAACAGACTACGCAGACAATAATGTCAGTAGAAAATCATTTCAAACACCTCTCTCTCTTTCTTACTCTTTCTATCGTTCACTCGTCTCTCTCTTTCTCTCTCTCTCTCTTTCTCTCTCTCTCTCGCTCTTGCCATCCCTCACTCTTCTCTCTCTCTCTCTTGCCATCCCTCATTCTTCTCTCTCGTTCTCTCTCTCACTCTTGCCATCCCTCATTCTTCTCTCTCTCTCTCTCTCTCACTCTTGCCATCCCTCACTCTTCTCTCTCTCTCTTGCCATCCCTCATTCTTCTCTCTCTTTCTCTCTCTCACTCTTGCCATCCCTCCCTCTCTCTCTCTCTCTCTCACTCTTGCCATCTCTCACTCTTTTCCTGAGTCTCTTACACTCACCCTTCTTGTGTGTCTCTAGTCCTCAATGTCTCTCAATTTGCTTCTTTCTCTGTCTGTCCTTTCTTTGTCAGTCAGTCTCCTTTCTTTTCTTCTCTCTTCTCTTTTCTTCTCTCTGTCCTTCTCTCCTCTTTATCTTTCTCCCACTCTCTCTTCTCTTTCTGGCTATGTTTACTGACTCCACCTTCACGCCGGAGGTTAGAGGGTCCAATGCGATTGATTCTCCCTGTCATCTTTGCTCTCTCTCTCTCTCTCTGTCTCTGTCTCTGTCTCTCTCTCTGGGTAAATAACTCAAAATCCCCTGTGATGAAGCCCTCAGCTGGAGACACCAGCAACAGACAGACAAGGGAAATATTTCACTTTTTCACTGCTGTGTCGTCACGGAAACCACCCCCCCTTGACCGGAGGTCTGAGGGGGGCTACACTTTGCAGCCACTTAACTCCACGGGTTGTCATGGCAATTGTATATTTTAGTGGCTTCTGTTGTGTGTAAGTGAGAGTGCGTGTTGGTCATAACTATATGTTATGTGTGTAAGAGTATGTATTTGTTTATTGTGTGTAAGTGTATTTTCAGTAAGTGTGTGTTGAGTGAGTGTGTAAGTGTTTATCAGGGTTAAGATGCAGGTCATGCTTCTGAGTAGTGTGAGGTGGACCCTTCTCTCCTACTGAGATGGCGTCCAAACAAACAAAACACACAACAAAACAGTTTTTAAAAAGATTTGCATCCACATAACTTTTTCAGCTCATCCACGTCCACACCGAAATGCAAAAACGTCAAAATGCTGTTGCTAGCGAGCTTGTTCTCGCTGGAGTATTTCGTTTGGATTAAGTTATCTTTATGTAACTCTTATAACCATGTCATTTTTATTATACTCTCAAGCTGTTAAATACACAGTCATTTTCAGAGACATTCATCATCACACTGATTCGGTTATGGTTGGTGAAGTGGTCCCATGCCATATCGTTCCTGTGGGCATTAAAGTGTTAAAACAACAGTTTGCTTGAAATCTTTGTGTCAGAAACCATCCCTGGCCCGCAGCCATTAAAGTCTAGCAGGATGTCTGAGCCTCGTCCCAAGGGCAATGTATTTATATTTATAAAACTATAAACTAAAAATAGGTGTCCCTTTATGGTTGTTTTTTCCCCCCTCACTCTTTCGTCGACAATCTGTCGGTTATTTTTTAATATGAATATACTATCAGTATAGTAGCTTTGAACAAAAGTGTAAAATAAATACATTTAATCTCTTTCTTGCTCTTTCCCTCTCCCCCTCCTTTCTCTCTCTCTCTCTCTCTCTCTCGCTCTCTCTATCTCTCTCTCTCTCTCTCTCTCTCTCTCTCTCTCGCTCTCTCTCTCTCTCTCTCATTCGCCTCAGGAGGAACAGAACCGTGGCAAGCCTAACTGGGAGCATCTGAACGAGGACCTGCACGTTCTCATCACCGTGGAGGACTCACAGAACCGGGCCGAGATCAAACTGAAGCGGGCCGTGGAGGAGGTCAAGAAGCTACTGGTACCTGCGGTGAGTACTCGAACACGTAAACACACACACATACACACTCAGAGTTCGAAGTTGTGTTTTGTAAAAGTTGTTGTATTTGCAGTAGTGTTGGCAAGCAGACAAGGGTTTTATGCATATTTTGTTGTTGGCTAATGATTGTTAAATCCATCTGGGCTTTGTTTTTGTGCCTGTTTGAGGCTTTTTCGCTAGCCAAGAAGGTGCACTTATAGATGTCTTGTGGCCGCAAACTCACACACACAAGCTCAAGCTGCACTACATTTCACTACACACTTGTGCTACATTGCACTATACACACACAGACACACTAGTCACTGTGTGTGTGTGTGTGTGTGTGTGTGTGTGTGTGTGTGTGTGTGTGTGTGTGTGTGTGTGTGTGTGTGTGTGTGGACTAGACTAGACTGTAGCTGTGTAGGCTAGGTTGGGGTCCCAGTCACTGTGTCCATATGTGTGTGTGGAGTGAAGATGGCTGTAGCAGTACTAGAGTGTTCCTTCACTAGATTTGCATGTCATGTGCACGAGACTCCTTTTTCCACGCTATTCTGCAAGTTTAACCTTAGAGGTGAAAATGTTGAGTCAACCCTCTTTTTTTTTGAAAGGACACATGTTTTAGTTCTCTTTTAGTGTTGGAGGCAGGGAACTAGACACTTTGTGCGATTTAAGAACTACTCAGGAAGAACTAAACAAGAACTAAATAATAACTGTGCCAGCCAGCGTCAGAATTCACCTTTCATGCTCGAATACTTGAATCTCGTAACTATGCATGTGACTTTTTTAGCCTTCATGTCTGACTTGACATTTCCAATCAGCGTGGCTGGCTGGATATTGCTTAATAATAGCCTACATGAATAGGCCTAGACGGGCCCTGGGCCAGCTTTGCTATGCTCAAGCTGGTTATGTATGCCATATTAGCATAAGTGCCTTTGCTGCATTAGGCTCTCAGAAGCGCTAGCTAGCGGAATGTTAGTGTTTTTGTTTTGTTTTGTTTTGTTTTGTTTTTTTAAAGGAGGAGAAAATTCCACAGCCGTTTTCTCTCTGCTGCCATGGCGACTCACTCAAGGCCGCGCCTCCTTGGCCTTTAATTGACAGGCTTGCCCTTTCCCATCGCCTGACTCCCTGGGCTGAACTTGAGCTTATTTGAAGCCCAAAGCCGTAGACTGTGGACACACAAACACACACACACACACACATATACACACACACACACACACACACACACACACACACACACACACATGAACTTTAAATGCACCCTCAAGTCTCTCTGACCCCCTTGTTTTTTCCAATAATGAGAGAAGATGTAGGTTTTTAGGTTTTTTTGCCGTTAGTCCAGCACAACATTGTGTCACCTCCATCTCCACACGCATTCACTGATAACACCTGTCTTCATGGCTGGTTTTACAGTGCCGCTGTCTGCTAACTCTGACTCCCGCTGCCTGATCAATAACTATTCTGATCGGCACGCAGCATTGATTAGGGTCATGCATTCCCACAGTGGAGGATTTATAGCACTGTGTCCTTATTTCAATTCTGTGTGTGTGTGTGTGTGTGTGTGTGTGTGTGTGTGTGTGTGTGTTTGTGTGTTGTGCCATGTTCTGTGGCAGGTCATGTCAGCCTCGCTGTGCATTAGCACACGCACCCTGTTGTATGTTCCGCAGATCAACATTCAGATCTTACAGACTGTTGAACATCATTGGGGTGAGTGTGTGTGTGTGTGTGTGTGTGTGTGTGTGTGTGTGTGTGTGTGTGTGTGTGTGTGTGTGACTGACTGAGAGAGTGAGGATGTATTTTATAATGCTTTGTGTCTTTGTCACAGGAGACCCTATAGTGGGGAAGGAAGAGAGAGAGAGTGAAAGAAAAAGACAGTTGAGAAGGAGCTTGAGAGAGGGAGGGAGGGAGTTGAGAGAAGGAGGGAGAGAGAGGGAGAAGGGGAGAGAGAGAAGGAGAGAGAGGTAGAGAGCGTAAGAGAGAGAGCGTAAGAGAGAGAGAGTGAGTGAGAGAGAGATGGAGAGAGAGAGAGGGAGCGAGAGGGAGGGAAAGAGAGGGAGAGAGAGAGAGAGAGAGGGAGGGAGTGAGTGAGTGGAGAGAGAGTGTGAGTGAGTGAGTGAGTGAGTGAGTGAGTGAGTGAGTGAGTGAGTGAGTAAGTGAGTGAGTGAGTGAGTGAGTGAGTGGAGAGAGAGTGTGAGTGAGTGAGTGAAGAGAGAGCGAGTGAGCAAGTGAGTAAGTAAGTGAGTGGAGAGGGTGAGGCA
>NC_045174.1:16718942-16753942 GCF_900700415.2 Clupea harengus | reverse complement strand
AGTAGGCAAGCATGAGTGCATGCATTTCTGTGTGTGTGTGTGTGTGTTTGAGAGAGTGAGTGCATGCATCTCCCAGTCTGTGTGTGTGAATGAATACATGCACGTGCATGCACTGTGTGCGTGAGTGTGTACCCCTTCTATATACATTTCTGTGAGAAAGCGTTCCTGTGTGCGTGCGTGCGTGTGTGTGTGCGTGTGTGTGCGTGTGTGTGCGTGTGTGTGTGTGTGGTGAATCAGCTCAGGTCATGGTCCTGTCCCTGAACTCTTGGCATGGCTCGGCACCAGGGCTTTTATATTTAGCAGAGAGGCAGCAAGCGGCATCAGCGCTGGGGGACATTGCACTCGCGCCTCAGAGCAGACGTCCTTAAACTGGATTTAGTCCTCGCTGAAAGGCCTTGCTTCAAAGCCAGCCACTGCATTCACAAACTCACCAGCACAGCCAGCTGTCATCTTCCATTAATGGAAAAGTTGGCCAAAACGATTAAGATTATAGATAGGAAGATTAAGCGTTTAGTTTAAATGTAACATTTGAACAAAGACGGCTGTTAGTTGTAAGTGTGGTTTTTCTTTTAGTAACTACTTTTGAATTACTGAAATCACTAGTTTTGTGGTTAGGATTGCATACTGTAGTTCGATCTTATAAAAAGGTCTTTATTGGCTATCATAAGCTTGAATCTAAGCTTATTTTAAGTTCCAACACTGTTGACAGGCAAGGCAACTGTATTCAATCCATTGCCTTTTACCTTTGTAATTAAATAGTTGCTTTAGAAAATAAAAATGAATTGATTAAAATGTAGTGTTTAGTTGATGTGGGGTTGATGTAAATTTCAACCGCTGAGTATGGACACTAGCATTTACCTTAGGTACACTAATGGCCTTCATCCTTTCTCTTCCTTTAGGTATGGCTTTCCCAACGAAGGGCTAGTAGCACTCTCCGACGAGCTAGCGTTGAGAACACCTCTGCCTGAGTGTTAACGTGTGTTTTGTTTTACAGCTGCCTGGAAACATACAAACGAACGAAAAAAAACTAAAATAAACTAAGCAAGCAAATGTGTGAAAGCGAAACGCAGACATAGCATTAAGTCAGTCGGGCAGTCAGGCAGACCTGACTGACAGACAGATAAGAAGCTAATTACTACTGATGTTTACACTGGCCATAACTCTGGAGATTACTATTAATTCCTCTTTTATGTCTAATGACTCATGGATTAAAAAAAATGACAAACAAACAAACGAAATGATAACTTTTAAACTATTTTTGATTAGAACTGATGTATTGACGCTCTCATAAAGCCTTATGTAGTCAGTAGAGCTGAATGTGTACAGTTTGAAACACTGCAGTGAGGTCGCCGGGGATGTCTGTTTGGGGATCTCTGAAACAGACAAGAGTGTGTTTCTCTGTCTCCTTAAAACTCGCTATAGGTGCGATTACAATGAGTGCCTTGGCATCTAAATGCTATGAGGTTTGAGATAGATTAAATGGGTTTAATGGGAATCAGGGTTTGCACAAAACAATAAATCTTCATTGACACCATGAAAGTATACTACTTCAAACTGAAAACTAAAACTTTAAAAAAAAAAATCATTGTAGAGATTGGTGAACCAAAGCATGGTCCATGTGCTCTAGGTGATAACTGGTATAAGCTCGGTGAATGACCATACGTAAGGCTAAATGTCTACCGTAATAAGGTATTATGACAGCCTTATGCAGCCTTATGTAGCCTTATGGGCCTGGAAATCGGGTCAACTATTTTTGAACCAGGGAACACTACAGTTCATCTCATGCCTATTTCAACACAGCCCTTTGTTCATGCCTTTCTATGCAGAGATCCACAAACGCACCCATCCCCTCAGACTTTTACTACAGTGTTAAATCCAATCCAAGAGTGTCTAATGAAAGTATGATTGTTTTTTTTCTCGTGCCTTACCTGTGCTTTTGTTTTTGTTTGTTTTCTTTTGTTGTTGTTTTACGAGTTTTTCGTACATGCTTGATTGATGGATAGATTTCTACTGCACGTGTTTTTTTGCCTTGTGTGTGTGTGTGTGTGTGTGTGTGAATTGAGACAACTGTAGTATCGCCTTCTACGCTCTACGCTGACCAATACTGACCTTGTGTGGATTTTTTTGGCGTGTGTGTTTCTGCATTGGCCTAATCTCATTCCCTCTTTTGTTTTGTTGGGTTATCCCGTTACCATGCGAGCAGGGGCCATGGCAACTAAAGTTCGAAGGCACGATATGCGCGTCCACCCCTACCAAAGGGTTGTGACTGCCGATCGAGGTCAGTTTAGCTCCAGTCTTCTCCTTGTGTGGTTATGCCTTTCAGTGTTAATTGAAGCTGTGTGTCGGTGTGATATTTTGAGTGTGTGTGTGTGTATGTGTGTTCTTTACATGTGGTTTTCCGGGATTTTGTTATCGGGGAACATATTTATGTTACTTTTGCAAAGTTTTAACTTTAGATTGCCTCGTGTCGCTACACATTGGATTTTGAAGTCTTATTTATACAAAGTTTGACAAGTTTCTCTGTATAATTTCAAATACATTACCATACATTCTGGCACACTTAAATTCATTTGATACATTTACCAAGACAGCAGCTATCTATAATGGACCTGGCTCTGACTTGGTGGAAACTACTACAGGCTACTACAGACAATGGACCAGCTGAGGACTCGATCTGTCCCAGGGTCAGTTGATTTCAGATTGATCATTAAGATCGTTATACATCAATACACAACATGAATTACTCATTGGACAGGCCTTCTTTCAGGCTTGCATGGTGGCATGGGGCTAGCTAAAGTATAGCGGGGAATGACGGGTTTTGTGGGGTCTTTAAGGTCTATGAGGGGGTTCCCATTCCCATACCAATCACCCAACCAAACCTGTTACTCTAGGTGTTAAGGGAACGCTGTCAGAAGCCTAACATAAAGTTGTGGCCAGTTGAAATAAACATGGGAACAAAATAAAAACACAAGAGACGCTCAAGGAAATAACTATGATGAGGTCCAGAGGCCAAATCCCCTTTACATTTTAATAAACGTCCTCCAAGATCGATCCTCCAAGGCCAGCCTGTGAGCCTGGTTTATTTTTATTTGTTGTTGTTTTTGTTGTTTTAAAAACAAACAAGACCCCAGACTCTTCAGGCAAGTGAATTGTGTGCCGAACCAGGCAGATGTATTCTCTGTAGCGTGGCCCTCGAGTGCTGATCACGCCTCTGTTATTTTGATGACCATGTGACGGCCTTGTGACACGCTGGCAGTCGATGAAGAGTAATGAAGTTCGGAAAGACAGCCTTCACTGCCACACAGTATTTCCCCTTCACAATATAAGTTGCTTCACTCTTTCCATGATTTGTTTTGTAAGGCCCTGACTTTTGTTTTGAGTTTCATCTTGCTCAATCCGGTTTGTGTTCTCAACCAGGCCAAGGCCAAGGCCACCTTTCCAAATCGAAAGGAACAACAACAAAAAAAACGAATAACGAGCACATTCCCGTGGAGCTAGAGTTCTGAGAGATAATTCTCAAGCTAGCGCTCCATCTTGTATTCAGATGACGTACGCTCATAGTCTTAGCCGGCCTCGTCCTCGTCCTACTAACCATCCTCTGATGGGAGTCTCAGGCAATCCTACTCGATCAGAGCATGTAAAAGGACACGGATGTATGGATGGCCTGTTAGCATCTTCATCTGTAACGAAGATGAAGATGTCAGCTGCAAATTCCTTGTCCATTCCTAACGTTTGAAAGCAGTTGTTTTCCTGTATAGTCAAAAGATGCACTTGAGAATTTGGCCTGTTGGTTTGGGCACAGTCTGCAAGATCCCAAGAAGCACTTGGCTCTTCTGTAGATCTCTATCTGGTCTATATTCGGCGTAGGCTACCGTGCAGGATGCAAACCTTCAAACCTTCTGGCCAAACAATGTCTGTCATGTACACCACCCGTGTTCAGATTTCTCACCTTTAACAGAAACACACACGTGCATACATACACACAACCCCCCCCTTCTTTTTCATCGTATCTGCATTGTCTAAAGTCGTCCTTTTTATAAAAAAAATTATACATTGTCATAGCATTGTATGAATCGATTTCGTTGGGATGCAGAACGTTTGTGTTTTCATTGTGAATTGAGATTGCATTCATGATGTTTGTTTCTTTTTTTTTCTTGCTTTTCCATTTGCTAATATCATTTTTTTCCTACATCAGATTAGTTCCTTGTGACAAAGACAGTCTTTAATTGCAGCACTTTGTTTCCTTTCGATTGAGTCATGTACAGCCTACTGCACGCCTAACGTAAACGTGAACTGGGTCTAAGGGAATCACAGTTCCAGTTTTGAAGAGGGCTCTGTAACCTTTGACCTTTTATTATTACTCATATTTGGAACACCGCCGATGTGCCAAAACTGTACATATAAGATAAACGCTCATTTATAAAAGAGAGTTACATGTGAGAAACTACTGATGGATGATGGCAAAGCTTATGTGAAGTTAGTATTATAAGATCTTAACACAATCTTAACGACGTAATGGAGAAACACATTTATAAATTTATATATATAAATATATATAAACTGACCAGATTAATGCAAAACAATGGTGAAATTGCACAACGGTGGAATCGATCTGGTTCGATCAACTGCCCTTGACGTTTGGGTGTATTTCAATCTTATTTTCAGTGGTTTGAATTTGTGATTTGAGAGGCCGATCATCTCTGCCCCCTTTACTTGTAAGGAAGAAGAAAATTATAGAAGGAAACCGTCCTCTAGCCTGATGCTTTGAGGGCCTGTGGATTTCAGAATAGTCTCAGTTCTCAGCCACATGCGAAGTAAATCATTGCACAAACACAGTGGGATCATAAATAACACGGCGGTTGGGATTCTTTTCTGCTCAATCCTAAAATAGCACCAAGATGTAAATTGGTTCTTTATTTGCCCCCTAACAGAAAAACCTGGCTCTAGAAAGACATGCGGAACGTGGGTTCAAATGTATTATCAAAACAAAATGAAAAGCCCAAAACGACATGAACCAGATTAGTTAGGGTTGACGGAACAGACCCCATCCTCTCACAAAACGCACTTGTGAGGCCTCATTTGCATTGATATAAAAAAAAGGGTTTAGCAATTCAAAATCTCAATTTGCAATAGAGCTCGGGCAGTTTTCACACCAGATCTATTTCACTTCAATCATAAAGGGTATTATATTTTGACAGGGGCTGGCATCCGTAAGCTTGACATTTTTATTCTTTCCTCTGACGTGTACTTATATAACATTTTTACATTTGTTGTCAGTCACCATACTTCCTGGTTACTGCTGGGTGACCAATCAGAAGGTCCCGCAGTCTTCTAACAAAAAAGCGGTGCTACTGTACTCTTTACTCTTATGCTGTCGGACGCCAGGCCCTGTCGAAAGAGAATTACGTTTTTTTGAAAATTAGGTATCATTTTACTGGAAGCCTTAGTCTTAAGAGTGACATAACAATGTCATAAACATGTTATGCCATAACATGTGATGTCCTATCAATGGCCATTGTGATCGTTGGTATCTAATGACTTAATGGAGTCACGTAGCCTTTACTGGTAACTGTCATGACTGCTCTCAGAATTTAGATGCCAATTTAGACACCACAGCAGCTTGTATCTCACGCTGCTAAGCTGAGTTTTCATGAAATTGACCCTTCATAGTGTTCATGTCTGGACCATCACTGGATTTGTCGTAACTGCTTATAGGCAGGATATGACATCTGCTATGACATGTTTATAACATGATTATGTCAGTCTTATGATGGAAGGTTCTAGGAGAGTGCTACCAAAATTATACGGCACAAATATGAACTTTGCACTGAGAAGATGAGAAATAGACATCGCCAGCTCCAGTCTGTCGTTTGGCAGACAGGGCACATACGGAAGAGCTAAGTGGAAAAAAAAAAATACACAGAAACTCAGAGACCTCATAGAAAGATAAGATGAGAGAGCTGCATGTTAAACATATAAGAGAGAACAGAGTTGACATTTAAACAGAGAACTATTCCACATTTTTATTTTTTTTCATTTGTTGTTGTTTTGTTTTTGTCTTTTTCTGTTTGTTTGTTTGTTTGTTTGTTTGTTTTACTGGAAGCTTCCTTCATTTTATGTGGTTGATTATGTTATTGTTGTTGATGTCATGTGATTGCAAAAAAAAGAAAATAGTATATACCTGTGTGATTCTTTTTAAAGAAAAAAAGTTTATGAAAAATGATGTGCTTAACTATAAAAGCAAAAAGCAGTTACGATTTACCAGATGTCTATTGTATTTGCAACTTTAAATAGCAACAATATGCTAGAGGGATCTTTGTAGGCAAGATAGAAATATTCATTCTCAAACATTCTTATGTCCTACAAAATATTTCCTTTTTATTACGGGGGGAGGGGGGGTTCCACTTTACAGGGTGTTGTATGAAAATGACTCAGTATTGGTCTGAAGTTTATTTTCTATCCTATATTCAGATTTATGTCAGTAAGTCTCAGAAGTAGCTTTTTTGTTTTTCGCTTGTGTGATAGCATTTCCCTTTTAGCCGCACCTCTGCAAGAAGAAGAAGTATGTTGTTGTTTTTTTGTTGTTGTTTTTTTTAGCGTTGCTTTGTATGATTAGCACCATGTTTTCATACTGTTTGTAAATAGAACAAAAAAATGAAAAGCAATAAAGTTTCCATGACTTGGAAAAAAAACAACTCAACGAAAGTATAAGCTAAAGTTTGTTCAGTCTACCGGAATAATTAGCATATTACCAACGTCTCCATATTTCCCCCCTCAAATCACCTTGGTAACCGCTCATGACCATCCTCATCATCACTAGTTGCTTTGATGCTTTTAAATACGGGGTGGCACCCTAATGCTTACTAGCAGTCAGAGGATAATTTCTGTGTCAATTTAATTTCTCACATAATCCTCCACGGTTCACACGTTGATTTGGCTTGCAAAGAATAGCCGCTTTTGTCTCGTCACCTTTTTTCCTTAGTCGATCTTGACCCTTTGGACGTCTGTTGACTGCTGCTAACCATTCGTAGTGCCATTTCAAATCCATTGGAACTCCATAATTGATTTGACCCTTTGCTTCTTTAACCTTTTTCACAATGAGGGTGGGGGGAGATGGGTGTGAAATCATGAGGCTTTCATGATTTTATTTGTTTCCCTGCTGTGTTGTTTTTCGTTTCTGTAGTCTTGCGGGAGGGAGGTGGGCAGGGTAGGGGCAGCAGAGCTCTTTTCAGTAGCTGTGGTATAGATTTGTCATGTTGTCATCCGACCGTCACTAGCTGAAACTAATCTCCTTTTTCTATCTTTTTTCTTTTTGTCTCCTTTCTGTTTGTTCCTTCTCCCCCTCCTCTTTTTGTCGTTTATTATTTTCCCTCCTTTTTTTTATGTCCGTCTCTTATTTTGTTGTTTTTTTTATTTATTTTTTTCTCCTAACCACCCAGCCGCCACTGGCAACTAACCTTTGACCTTCTGACCTCTGAACTCTTCACCCAATGACGACCTGACCATTGCCTGCCTGCTGACCAGTTCTCTGACCTTCGCTCGTCCTTCGCTTGTCTGTCTCGCGGTTGGCTCTGGCTCTGGCGCGGGTGGTTGGCGAGCCGGGAAGCAGCTTTACCGCTTAACCCAACAGCGGCGCGGCGGTGAGGCCCATCCACTCCCCAAAATCTCCCTCCCTCCCTCTAAGACTTATCAACCCACCCCCCCCCCCCCCCCCCAACACACACACACACACACACACACACACACAGACACACACACACACACACACACACACAGAGCATACAGCAAACTAACCCCACCCAGCCACCTGCCTTCTCTGGCTAGGTGAGGTGAGGTGAAGCAGGGTGGGGTGGGTGTAGGCATTGTATAGCAATAATAAGGTCCAGTCCATTTCCACTGATCGACCCTACACCTCCCCACACACACACACACACACACACACCAGACACACACACCAGACACTCACTCTAGTGTTTTTGCATGGGTTACTGTTTTCATCTGGGGAGGGAAGATATTGCATTGAGCGAATACTTCTCATTCTACATGTAGATACACACCTCTGTGAATACACACATACATACACACATGCACATTCTCTCTCTCACACACACACACACACACACATGCACAGACCCAAAGGATGAGATTATACCCTGTTGTTTTGTGTTTTTCATGGTCTACCTGTTAGTGTTTTGAATGAAAAGTTGCCTTTCTGTAAGCATTACATTTCTCATACACAGAGGGATGTTCAGGTGGGGTTTGGGTGGGACCAGTGTGGAGAGGTTATGAGTATGTATGTGTGTGTGTGTGGGTGTGTGTGGGTGTGTGAACATACTTGTGAGTTGATTGGGCCCAGTCCCTGATAGGACAGAATTGACGCATAAACGTGTCCAGGTTGCTTCCTTTCTTTGTTTCTACGGTAATGACTTCAAACGATGGGATGTATAAGCCATGTTTGCCAGCGCCTCCTACCCATGTCATACACACACGAAATCTCGAAACTCAGAATGAAGATCAACACTTTTGATATGAAGGTGCTTCAGGACAGACACAGGAGAGGACAGATATATTTTTCTCAACGCAATCCTTTTGTATCAGATTTTAGTATTGTCGAATGGTTCGATGAACAAAGATGGAAACCTGTCTTTCTTTGCATTGACAAGGACATTTTTAAGAGACCAAAACAGCCTTTTGATTGTTTTTCTTTTCCTTTTTTTTTTTTAAATCAAACATTTGTTTTGTGAGTGACAAAAAAAAAGCAGACCTAAAGAAGTGCCTTATTTTACACACGATTGTGGATTTTGAATGTCCCATTGGGTGTGCTCCTAACTACATATCAGGTTAATCTTCTAACTTATTAATTCAAGTAATGGAGAAACCACCATAAATACTGATGATGTGCGATTTCAAATTGTGCTACTCATGTTCCAGTGAAAATGTTTTGGTAAACACAATATCTCAAGCAATGAAAGGAGGAACTAAACTATTTTCATCATCTCTCTCTTTTGTTTTGTTTTTTGAAGCCATCGGTTTTACATTTGAAGCCAAACTTTCCCCTCCTTTGCCAATTTCTTTCCCCAAGTAGACTACATAACTCCAGGTGCTTGGGGAGGTGATGGAAGCACCACAAACAGTAGCAGTAGAACATTTTACAAATTTATTACGAATATATTCATTTTTAAATTTATACATTTTTTACAAATACATTTTCCTTTTTCTCTTTTTTTTGGTCCTGTGTTGTACTCCCACACAGCCGGTTCAAATATGGCTGAGATTCTACGAATGATGGTTTCCAGGAAGTAGTGTAACTCATACCACACGCAACTTCCTGTGTTAAAAGCTTCCTGTGGTGACGCTTTGAGTCTTATCAACTGTTAGTGAATCACATTTTTTTTTGGACCACCAACAGAGTAAAAATGTCAGATATTTGGGGAAATAAAAGTTCGGTTTCAGAGTTGCTGTTAATACATGTTCAATTGAAAAAAAAGGCTTAAATAATTTTCACAAACTTAATTTTGCCTAAACACCAAAAAAAAAAAAGCCAGATTCCAATGTGTTCTTATCCCTCTAAGTCAGTCCTTATGAACTATGCAACTTGCATTTCTGTTGCAGTCCACCAAGACTCCTTTACCATCCTCCATTTTGGGTTTTGAAGTTGTTTACTCACAGAGAGGTCCGGTCAGCCTGAATTTATATAAAAAAAAAGAAAAAAGAAAAAGGTTTAATCAAGCGATGTAGCCAGGTCAGTCAGCATAGTAAAGCAGATTTCTCCACATTTGAAGGTATAGACAACACTGTGATGTTAAATTGAATCATTTGTATTTGATACAATGAGTCGCGCCACTTGGCATTTCTTTAAAAGAAGAAAAATAACGGATGAAACCCAGTCACAGATCGAGTGAGGGGAATGTCTATATGCAAAAAACAACCTGTTTGTCTTTCCACTGACGGTTCATCAGGAAGGAAGATGCAGTCAGGTAGTTCAGCCTCCAGCTTTGCATCAGAGAGCCTTTTTGTAGTCCTGAAGTCCAGAATCGCCTGGTTTGGTTTCTCACTACGTCGTCATGGGAATAGTTTGGTGCCTGTCTCTGTTTTGTTCTTTTCTGCAGTGCCATAAGAAATGCTTTTGTAGGTGATGTGATGTTGCTGATGTTGTCATTTTGTTACTTCTGTGGGGAAAGACTAGAAGCAGTTTAAATGCAATATATATATATATACAGAATATATACACGTGTGTGTGTGTGTATATATAAAACAATTGCAGTTGAAGTGGAGCCGATGAAGGTCTCATATCTTCATGTTTTGCCATGGCATCTCATCGGGAACTGGATTTCGTTTTTCTTATTTAGTTGTGTTACACTATGTTTTTGTTGAAGTATCAGTATTATCAATATTATCATTGTCACTTTTTGCTGTGTTTTGTATGTATGTGTGTGTGTGTGTGAGTGTGTGTGTGTGTGTGTGTGTGTGTGTGTGTGTGTGAGTGTGTGTATGTGTGTGTGTATATGCGTGTATGTTTTTCATTTTGTTTCTACGTTCAACATTTCAACCCCAGCCAGACACTGTTTCTGTGGTGCCCAAGTGCTTGCCTAAGTGAGGAGCGAACATCCTCACATATTTATAACCCTTGTAACACATTTATAATGTATTTTTCTATCATATTTTGTATGTGAGAAATAACATTAAATTACATTTCCAGATTTGAACAGTATGCCTTATTGCAAAAGACGGTTAAATAAAAAGGGGTAGTTTACCAGCCATAACCCATAACTGGAGCATCAGATCTTCCTCCTGATGTAAAAACAACACACGATGCCATTGGCTGTATTAACGAAGTGCAGTAGTGGATTGCTATTAGTACTTCAGGGGCCAGGTGGGTCGATTGGTGTTATAATTTGAGGCCTTGTAGTATTTGAGACAGTATCTGGGAGTTGCTTGTCATTTCTGTGGGGGGATAAAACCAAGTGTGAACTTGAGGTCAAATGGCTTGTCTTTAATTTTGGGTTTTCAATGTTGCTTGCATTCTGTGCCTTTATATGTAAATCGAGTGCGATATTAACCATGTAGTATGATTACTATTGTTTTAATTCATCTTTTCTCGCCAGCAGTACTAACTTTTTGACAAGCTCTGTATCATTAACCTCTATTTAAATTTCTTCTGTCTGCTTTGGTTCTATTTAAACTGTTTGGAAAGTAAATAATAAAAAAAAAGAGTGTCAAAATTAACTTTTTACAAATTATATACGTGCTGGACAAAATAACTCTGTACTGAAAATAGCATTATATTAAAATCATAGTTTTAAAAGAAACTAACTTTGTCACTGTCTCTCTGTAGCTTGTTAATGCGCCTATACACCTTGCCTACTAATCACTGGGGTAGTTGGGAGAGATTTTTCCTGGAGAAAATGGTGAATAAGGTGTCGCTACAGTAACAGGGTGTTTGTGTATTGCTGCACACATTTGGTGGTTGTTTAATTGCTATTGCTTCGATATAATTTTTTTAAATGTGTGTGTGTGTGTGTGTGTGTGTGTGTGTGTGTGCACTTGCACCAGTAAACCAACACATCCCAGGGGAGATTATGATGAAACCAAAGACAAATGCACACACACACATTCTGCTGATTACTCATTGTGTGTCTGTGTCTGTTTCTCTCTCCCAGCTTCCATCTGTTGCAAGCCCTTTGAGGGCCTCACGGGAGAGGGGGAAAAAAAAGTTTTCTTTATGTCCATTGAAAACACCACCCATAAGTCCTCCTTTAGGCGTGAGGTGAAAGGAAGCATGTCTACATTTAGAATGAGACACTGATGGAAAAAAAAAGCAAAAAAAATCGGTCTCTAAGCTCCAAAAAGCTCCCGAGCCTGGGCCTGTGTCAGACCAAAGACCCCCTCCTCTGTTTTGTTCTTACTTTGCTCCAAGTCCCCACAGGCTTCAGAAGGTCACAACCCATTTTTAAGGGACAGGTATACTCTTGCACACACGGCTTTGCTGAGTGTGGACACGGACACGTGTATGGGTGTCTCCACAGTACACTCGTTATTTCTGCTGTTGTGGACACGTCTCGGCGCACAAGCTTAGTCACACAATCACAGCCATTGAAATAATATCTCTCCATCATGTGAATCTACAGCAAAGACTGTTATTTTTTCTATAGGTCCAAACTTTTCTCTATTTGTCATTTAGATAGAGGAGTAAAGAGTTAAAAAGGGGCAGAGAAAACTATAGACATAAAAAAATAACAGTTTTTTTTTTTGTAGATTCAAACGACGTAGAGATATTATGTCAAACACTGTGAAGAGCTTGTAAACTGACAGACATGTTCACAACAGCAAACTAGTATACTGTGGAGACACACATGACCCAGACCTGTGTTTGCCTCTCTTGAGGTGGTGTCCGCAGAAGCATACTTGAGCCCTTAGAATCCAAGAATTCCTATTCAGTGTAGGTTTGACTGTATCAGGTTTTCACATCAGGTGTAGTCCCTGCTTTTGAACCTCTTTAAAACCTTTCTAATCCACTGTTTCTAATCAGCACTGCTTTAAACAACACAAGGGCTGTCATTCAGGCTGTTGGTTCATTAGGCTACATGGTTCGTTTCTGCTGCCCATACTCAGGGTCCACAAGGGTCACAGGGGAGGAAGAGCCACATCAAGACCTCTGCTCTACCCTCCGTGTCCTCCACCTTTTCCTCCTCTCTTGATGATCTGCGAAACAGTTTAACATTCTGTGTGCTAAAGAAGGGACCCCAGGGTTAAAAAAAACACACACTCAGAACAAACAAACAAGGAAGCCAAGAGTAGAGGAGGTCCTGGCGCCTCTGGACTGTTTCTCTGCTCTGGGCTGATAAAAGCAGCAGTGCTCTGAACCTCCCCACACCATGTCACACTGATTACACAACACCGCAAGGGGGTAAGCTTTCACACACAGACACACACACACACACATACAGGCACATGCACACGCACGCACACACACACACACACACACACAGAGGACACACTGGAGCCAGCTGATCCTGAAGCGAGGCCTTGAGTGCTTCACGCTCAAGCACTCTGTAAAGGTGGGAGGTTGCGAGGTGTTGCTATGTGAAGAGAGGGAGGCAGGGGAAAGAGAGAATAGAGGGAAAAAAAAGGAAAGTGTTCACGCACACACAGACTCTCATTCTCATTGTCTCCCTCTCCATGAATGGTGACTTGGTACCATTGTTGGCGAGCGGAGCGGCATTGAAATGAGCGATTCTGCACCAGCGGAGTGACCCTCAGATCGGCTCCCACGCAGATGTCCGCACTCCCTCCATGTGCCATCTTCTGGAACATTCCTCTCGGGAGGAATGAGAGATCAGTCCACCTGAGGCACACATTAGCCACCACTCAATGTATATGTTTACTTGCTCTCTCTCTCTCTCTTCCCCTCAGCTCGCCTAGTGTGGGCTGTCAAGGCAACAGAAGAGGTACCTCATATAGAGATCGATCTCAATCAATTATATGAGTTAAAGCAGGCACTCTTGATAGTTTCCACGATGCAGAGTTTGCACATTACTTGTTAGATAGACAGTTCCTCATCACCTCAACTCAAAGATATGGCACTGTGTGTTTCAATAAGTCAAAACATAAAATAAAGGTAAGTACCCCAGATGTCAGTAAACTTCTGTTGGTGTGTATGTGTATGTGTTTGGGACAAGACATGGGTTTACCCACAACTGACATCTTGAAATGCATACCCCCCCCCCCCCCCCCTTCCCTCTAATGAATTCACTCACCACTCTGCAGTGCACAAGTGTGTGTGTGTGTGTGTGTGTTAGAGGCAGTGTGCGTGCTAGCAAGAGGTCTTAATGAGTAGTTAATGGTGTTGAAATGTAGATGCCGGAGGGGAAGGCAGGAAAGACGAGCTGGGCTGAGTGTGTTTAAAGAGCCCACCGAGGGCGTCTAGCCTCTCCCCCAAAAGGACAGTCTGGACCCTGACCCCTTCTGACCTTCACGACTACCCACAACCTCTACGGGGACGTGTCCTGTTAGAGACCTACCCTTGAGTTCTTGCATTTTGACATAATACCAAAGATTTGAGGTGTAGATTAATGGAGTAAAACCACAGACACACAGCTCATTGAAATGAAATTGGATGATTCTGCAAAATGAAGAGGGATACATTTTGGCGCCACTGGTAGGGAGCGTCGACGAGACGACAAACTCGCATGCTACGTCTCTGAGGTAATAAGTCTGCACACACACCAAGATAAACATATGGACGACATATGGTCATATGGACACGTGTGTAAACACACACATACACAGAGTGAGGACCAGGTTGGAAGTGTGTGTCTGTCGTGGGAGTTATGGAGCTGTTGTTCCCCCTGTTCCTACGCTTCCATGTCTCAGCCCCCAGTATCCGCCACCTTCCTTCCTGTGAGCTCCCTGACCCCCCCCCCCCCACCAAAGACCAGAGATGCCCCCCCCACCACCACTTTCCTGAAGAGGACCTCTGAAAAGGAGGAGGACTGCCTCCAAGGCTTATCCTTTCCCCAAGTCTATTTAACACTGTGATACACACACATTCCATTTTCTCAGAAAATGTTAAAGGTAGTATTAAAGACATTTTAAAGGTTATATTGAGTAGACTTTCAGGAATAAAAGTTGGGTAGCACACACTACAGTCCTCCATCTTCATGAAAGGTTAAGGAAAAATTACAGAAGTCTGTCCCCAATTTAAGGGTCTCATTTGATACTTAAAGGGTGTGGCATAGTTTCAGTGGAAATTAATATTAACTTAATTATATTTAAGGGATTATAAGGACTTAATTATAAGAATGAAAAAAGTATGGGGTTAGGTTTCATGCCTCAGTGCTGAGGTTGAATGATAGAATAATATTTTATGACCATTTCTACATTTAGTTTCTTACCAAGGTGGAATGTATATAGGAAGTATATTTAAAAGTGATGATTCTGATCAATGTGCTAAACAAAAACAAGTCAGTTAATCTCACATAAACACATAAAAGCACAATATTCAATGGAAAGACAGGACACTGGAAAACTACACTGACATCAAATGAGACACACAAGTCAGTGATCACCACAAACCTTCAATGCACTCACACAAAACACCCCACCACACACAAACACACACATACATACATATATATATATATACAGTATATAGAGACAGAGATAGATACAGTGCCCTCCACAATTATTGGCACCCCTAGTGAATATGAGCAAAACAGGCTATAAAAAAATATGTCTTTGCTGTTTATCCTCTTGGTCTTTCACTCAAAATATTCACAAAAATCTTGCCTTTTCATTGAAGTAAAACTATTGAAAGAAAAAAAAACTGTTGACATTAAATAAATATTTTTCCCCAAAACATGTGTGCCACAATTATTGGCACCCCTTAATTTAATGTTTTGTGCAGCCTCCCTTTGCCAAGATAATAGCTCTGAGTCTTCTCCTATAATGTGTGATGAGGTTGGTGAACACATGGCACGGGATCTGAGACCATTCCTACATACAGTATCTCTCCAGATCCTTCAGATTCTTAGGTCAACGCTTGTATACTCGGCTTCAGCTCTTCCGACAGATTTTCTATGGGGTTTAGGTCGGGGGACTGTGATGGCCATGGCAAAACCTTTATTCTGTGGTCGGTGAACAATTTTTGTGTTGATTTTGAGGTGTGCTTCGGATCATTGTCCTGCTGGAAGGTCCAACCACGGCCCATTTTAAGCTTCCTAGAGGGGGCTGTTAGGTTTTCATTTAATATCTGCTGGTATTTGATGGAGTTCATGATACCATGTCTCCTAACAAGATGTCGAGGGCCTTTGGAAGCAAAACAGCCCCACAACATCAAAGATCCTCCACCATACTTCACATTGGGTATGGGGGTCTCTTCTGTATGGCTATCTTTCTGTCTACGCCAAACCCACCTTTGATGTTTGTTGCCAAAAAGCTTTATTTTGGTCTCATCTGACCATATAACTCGGTCCCATTGAAAGTCTGACTTACATTTGGCAAACTGTAGGCTCTTTAGTTTGTTGTTGATTGACAGCAGAGGCTTTTTTCTGGCAACCCTCCAAAACAATTTGTGGTGATGGAGGTGGCGTCTGATGGTAGTTCTGGAGAGTTTCTGAACCCAAGACTCAATTTACCTCTGCAATTCTCCAGCTGTGATCCTTGGAGATTCTTTTGCCAGTCGAACCATCCTCCTCACGGTGCGTGGGGTCAATTTACAGATAGGTCCTCTTCCAGGCTGATTCTTAACATCTCCTGTCGCTTTAAACTACTTAATTATTTCCATGATAGTGGAAATGGGTATTTTCAACTCTTTAGAGATTTACTTGTGTCCATTTCTTGATTTGTGCAGCTCCACAACTTTCCGTCGCACATTGTCACTGTGTTCTTGGGTCTTTCCCATAGTGATGAATGACTAATGGAATTTGGCCTGTGTCACCTCATATTTGTTCGCCAGTGGAACAGGAAGTCATGGTTGACCTCTTAAGAGTTCCTTATAAAACAGGTGAACTTAAAAATGTAAAACATGACTGGAAATATACTTCAGTTAGATTTTAATTATAAGATTTTTCTAGGGGTGCCAATAATTGTGGCACACATGTTTTGGGGAAAAATATTTATTTAATGTCAACAGTTTTTTTTTCTTTCAATAATTTTGCTTCAATGAAAAGGTAAGATTTTTGTGAATATTTTGAGTGAAAGACCAAGAGGATAAACAGCAAAGACATATTTTTTATAGCCTGTTTTGCTCATATTCACTAGGGGTGCCAATAATTGTGGAGGGCACTGTATATGGGCTATATATGTATACACGATTTTTAAACTGCATCTCACCAGTACAGAGCTGGCTGAGGCAGCACTGTGTTGACCCATGTGGGGAGGTGCTCTTAGAACTCTATTGGGCCGGAACCATGTGAGGAGGTGCTCTTAGAACTCTACTGGGCCGGAACCATGTGGGGAGGTACTCTTAGAACTCTACTGGGCCGGAACCATGTAAGGAGGTGCTCTTAGAACTGTACTGGGCCGGAACCATGTGAGGAGGTGCTCTTAGAACTGTACTGGGCCGGAACCATGTGAGGAGGTGCTCTTAGAACTGTACTGGGCCGGAACCATGTGGGGAGGTACTCTTAGAACTCTACTGGGCCGGAACCATGTAGGGAGGTGCTCTTAGAACTCTACTGGGCCAGACCCATGTGAGGAGGTGAGGCTGAAGTCTGTGCCGGGTGATCAGAATCAGAATCAGAATTGTATTTATTGCCAAGTAAGTTTACACCTACCTGGAATTTGCTCTGGTGTATAGGATGAGGCTGTTGCAGAGGAACAGTGGGATCTGGAAGGCTACACACACTTAGGGGCGTGGGGCCAAAATCAGCATTGGGATCTTCCATCAGGACCGGCTTCACACACGCAGGAAGTGACCTCTGAGTGAACACAACAAGGAGTGGTGGTGATGGTGATGATGATGATGATGTACATTTTTCATACATAGTGAAAAGTAAACCAACAAGCAAAAAACACATGTAGTAATGGGCCAAGCACAAGCAGAGAGGCACATTTCCAGTATGTTTTAAGTCATTCTTATGATTTTGATAATAATGAGTATGGCCGATGTTTTAAAACTTTAAATCTTTAAATCTATAGGAAATTAGATCATCTATGAGTTCATTTCAACACATGCAGCAAGAGATCAACTATGTGAGGTTTTTCTTTATTCATTCTTGTTATTGAGGTTATATGTCATGATGAATAAGACATGGGCTTCTGTATGTTTCAATGTTTACATCTATAAGAAAAATAAATAATTTACATCAACCCCTGCCCCAATTGGTTTGTTGAAAGCTCAATTTGAGTACATTTGAGTGTCCCACTTTGACAATATGGGTGTTCCACCACCAATGTCCTCTAAAAATATTTGAAGCTTGGTCAACTTAGGTTTGAAGAGGTGTCAATGTTTTTTTTTTTCATTTTAGTTTTTAAACTGTATAAAAGATATGTTAGCTTTTAAAATTTATATTTAGTTGTTTTAGCCTATATGGCATTCAGTTTATAGTAAAAAATGACAGAGAACTTTGAAATTTCCCAAACTGACCCACAGTCTTCCCCAAAGGCTACCTATCGGACATTCCACTCCATAATTTGGGCCTAATAGTCCTAGGCATGTTTTTAAAAACATGTTTTGCAAAGAGACTGGGAACAAACTAACTGCAGCTGAATTGACTGATTTGTTGTGCAGCCTACCCAGTGCAAATCTGGCCCCTAACTAAGTCCCTCCTCCCCTCCCACCCTAACTCAACCAAACCAGTTAGAAAACAGAAGCACGGCATGGCTTTTTTCATCTCCATGGAAACAGCCCCTTTGGGTTCCTTGTGCTCTTTTTGTTTTCTTCTGTTCCGTTTCATGATGATGTATTTTGTTTTGGCATTCCAAAAATCTCATTAAAGAGGTACTCGGAGTGGAGAGAGAGCGGGGGAGGGGAGGGGAAGGGAGGGGAGGGAAGAGCCAAATATCTCGAGATGTGATGCCAAAGAAAAGGCGGACAAAAAAAAACAACAATGTTTAGTCTAATAAAAAAACATGATTAAGAAACATGTTCGCGATGACTTCACAGCCTCTCCCCACAGATGGCGTGTTGTAATGGCTTCACTCCTGCTTGCGTTCGGCCCGGAGTCTCTGCTCTCCTCTCGCTGCCCATGGGAGGCTATCCAGTTGAATGCCCTTTTTGTCGGGAAACACTGGGTCGTTTCTGCTCGCACAGAATAGGCCCGGCCCGGGTAATTTAGTGCCTCTGCCAGGAAGGCTGAGCTCACCCAAATGACAACAATGGCAAACTTTATTGCTTCACCTCAAGGGGTGAACAAAAACTGTCATAGAGGCAGAAATCAAATAGGCCTAGGTTGTTGTTGTTTTTGTTGTTGTTGTTGCTGTTTTCTCCGCATACACTGACATCTCTTAAGCTTGTTTTATCCCTCACTGTCAGGATATGAGGCTCTACCTCATAGTATCGCTAACTCAATAGATGCCATCAAAGTCTATGCTGAAGAATTAATAAACAGGCTGTAATTAATTTGTTTGAAACAGGAACATGTCGAACACTACATCCCTGCTTCAACGTTCCACACTTGTCCATACCATGTTCCATTGAGCATGAGCAAGAAGAGACTAGTTCCCCTGGTGATTACTGCCACCTCCTGGCCAGTGAAGGGACCTGATTGACAACAATTAAAATGTACAGTAAAGGTCTTATCATTTTACTTAGACTTACAACTCTCTCAAACTCGAACAAGCTTTTTCTCTCACTCTCTCAGATAAAAAAGAATAAATTCTACTCGGTATATTTTAGCCAAAAGACAGATGAACACCATGATTGGAAAATGTGCAGAAAATATAGTTCAGAATAACTTTATGACACACTAATTAGGTCAACATGCAAGCATGCCAAATTCCAAACTGGCATGGAAGTGCCTAAGAAATGGTTTCACAGATAGGCTAAGTTTTAACACATAACTTTATCATGAGTGTGTGAGATACAAAAATAAAAACATTTAGTGAATTTGATTTTGGTTTTGGGAATTAAAAAGCGGTTTAGTATTCACACTAATTAGAAGTAGCTCAATTAGACAAAGTTCACCTAAGAATTGACAAGTACCGCATCGTTACTGTCGTAAAAACGTCTTTTTGCTCTTGTCGTCTTTTTGAAATCGCTTCATGGTTTACGATAATATTACGTAAGCGCAGTCTTTCGCCTTTACGGCAGAACGTGGTGGAGGTCAGATATGTTCCTTGCTGTCGGTTTTGAAACATCTCTGGAGATAACTGCATTCCCCGCGTGTTTGTTTGTTTTTGAGTCATTTGAAGGACATTAACATATAGTAAATCGTCTGTTCTTGATCAGGAGATTTGCTGGTAGACCTATAACCTTTCGGTTAACTAAAATTAGCAGTGTGGTAACAGCTAGCTTTCAAGCCTAGCTAGCTAACTCACCATTAAACATGGATAACAACTCGTCCGGTAAAGGAGGATTCGGTGGAATGGGTGGCATGTTTGGTGGAGGAGCTCCTGAATATTCAAATACAGAACTCGCTGGAGTGCCTTGTAAGTACTATTGACTACAATTTGTATTTTAGCACCTACACAAGGGTCTTGAGATCGGCTAGCAGATCATTTAGCTAACAGTACATGACGTCCATGATCACATAACGTTAGTGGACACCCGATAAACCTGATATTTTTAATTATAACCTTTTGGGACATTTTGTTTAATGTCTCTATTATGATTTTTGGTTGTCATAGTGACTGGCATGAGCCCCCTCTCGCCTTATCTCAATGTGGACCCCCGTTACCTGGCGCAGGTAAGTTGTCAAGCAGATGTCAACCCCCATTTTCAACTCGCCATTTTCAATAAAAACAACTTAATAATGTATCTTGCCTGTCAGTTTTGAAATATTATATTCTAACCTCTTGGCTGAATGTTTGTCATTCAAAGGACTCAGATGAATTCATACTGCCTATGGGGGCGAGCAAAACTCGTGGTCGTTTCGAACTGGCTTTCTTCACTATCGGCGGATGCTGCATGACTGGTAAGTCGTCTTAAGAGGCAAGCTGCCGTCGTCATAACGATTTCGTTAGTGCCATGTAGCCGAAATTCTATCCTCAGTGTTGTGCTCGTATTTCCCCTGCAGGTTGCGCATTCGGAGTAGTCAATGGTCTCCGCATGGGTATAACCGAGACCAGAGATATGCCCTGGTCCAAACCACGAAATGTACAGTAAGTGGCTGGGGCTGGGAGACAGACATTATTTTGTTTTACTGTTTGTTGCTGTATTTGCCATGTCTTGTATCCACGTAGCAAGACAGAGGGGCAGACTGAAATGGTTGACAGTTAACCTCTCTTGACCATTTGCTTATCTCCTCTGTTTTGGTAGGATCCTGAACTTGATCACAAGACAGGGAGCATCATGGGCAAACACACTTGGCTCTGTGGGTAAGGACAACATCTCACGGCCTTTTAAAACAAACACACTTGACTGTGGGTAAGGACAACATCTTATGGCCTTTTAAAACAAACACACTTGACTGTGGGTAAGGACAACATCTTATGGACTATTAAAACGAACACACTTGACTGTGGGTAAGGACAACATCTTATGGCCTTTTAAAACAAACACACTTGACTCTGTGGGTAAGGACAACATCTTATGGCCTTTTAAAACCTATTCCATGGAACCTCGGTCATATTAAGGAGAGATGCGTAGAGATTGTCAGTGTTAAAGAATGGATCAAGTTGTTGTAAATAAAATACTTTATTGATCCCCTAAAGGGAAATTGTCAGGTTGCAGGAAATTACATAAAACACAAAAACTCACATAAATTACTTAAGAAACACAATAATGAAGTTTTTGTGTGTCATTATGTGGTGGACTTTCTTCTGGGTGTGATGTTAATTGTGCAATGTCTTTTTTCACTACCTCCACACTGCCAGCCTTGCTGTATAGTGTGTTTGGCGTGGCCATTGAAAAGGTCCGAGGAGCTGAAGATGACATCAACACACTAGCTGCTGGCACTCTCTCAGGAATGCTGTATAAATCCACAAGTGAGTGGCTGTGTATTTAGTGTTCATAGTTTCTTTGGGGATTATGTGGTTAATGTGGGAAAACGTGTGGTGATAAAATACAATGATCAGAGTCAGTCACAGTCCGGTTTGCAGTGCAGTCCATTTATTGTGGAGTGTGTTACCACTGCTAACATGTAGTTGATGTTCTTGTTTAAGTGTTTAAGTCGGTGCTTTTACGTTAGTATTTCTTCACATAGAAATTCAGTTACTGAATAGAATATTTATACTCAACTGTGACTCTTCTGTGTGTGTGTGTGTGTGTGTGTGTGTGTGTGTGTGTTGTAGGCGGTCTCAAAGGTGTTGCCAGAGGAGGCCTCGCAGGCCTGGCTTTGACAGGTCTCTACGCTTTGTACAACAACTGGGATCACCTGAAGGGCTCATCCCCTTCACGCTATTGACCTTCACCCCCAGAGGACACTGGGTTACTAGAGGAATGACTGGCAGGGGGGTGGCCAAGTCACTGACTTTTAAAATGGGACTCCATCCTGGCACCCCCCCCCCACACACACACACACCCAAATACCCATCCCTTCTCCCTCTCCCTTTTCACTCACCCCACCGAGGTGGTCAGGCTCGTTCACCGGGACCAGAAGATCTCTGTTTAGGTTTTACTCAACATATTTATTATTCAGGCAAATCATGCCTAAGGTGAAACGCTGTGGTGATGTTTTTTGTTTTCTTTCCTGAGGCCAAACAAGAAGAAGAAGAATGTAGACATTTAAGGGTGATCTCTGAAGATCAAAGGCACTTTCATAGTCCCGACGTGTCCCATGTCAAACGTACTTGTGCCGTACAATCCTCTCCAATCAGTGTTCACATGAAGGTCATACTCTCTACATCAGTTCTGGCAGAGGTCGTGTCAGAGTTCTAGAACTCTCTATTCTCAGACGACCAAAGGACCTCACTCCGTCAACGGTCTAATATGTAGTGAAGGCCTTTGTGTCGTCAGGACTGTTGGTGTACATGTGTGTCATGAAATGAAGGCTTGTTTGAATCTCAGCGTGAAGACGTGCCCTTGTGGCTAGTCGTGTCCTTGTTGGCCATCGAAAGGCTCTATCCATAAATAAAAAGGTTAAAACTAGTGTCTATTTTAATCATTCTTTTGAGTCAGTAATTTTCAGTGATTTACTGATGTACTGTTTGCTTTGATTAGGTATTACTGCTAAAAGGTTACTAGATTAATGGCTGCGTGAATGGTAGAATGTGTTTTTTTTTTTTTGCTTGGAAAGTTTAGATCCAAAACTGTTTCATCTTAAGATGTAAGTGTTGCTATTTTACCCTCCTTATTGTACCTCTGTAATTAGGTGTGATGTTGCATGTCTAAAATCTGTTCTTTATCACCAAATCTGCAAATTTAGGCATGGTAACGGGGGAAAAAACTAGGTGACAGGGTAATCCCCAAGGACATCAACAAGGTCGAATTCACTTTTAGCTCAACAACTTGTTTTCTCTCGGACTCTCAACCCTATAATAACAAAAAGCGTGCTTGTGTAGGATTTATTCAGGATCAGCCAGCAGTGCTGCTTTTGTAGTTGATGTTCCTGTGACATTGTCACTGATTAACAATGCTATGTTATTCCATGTCGCCATTTTCAGCGGCTTACACCTGATTGATGAACAACTTTTGTGCAAACAACAGTATTTACAGCTTTTCTTTTTCTGCAAGTCCCCCTCAAGAGGGGAGATGCTGTTTTATTATGTTAAGTAGACGACTGAAAATGGTAATGATGTCATATGAGTGCCCATTGTAGGAATGAAAAACAGTCTTAAATATACGAAGCTGCTCTAATATACAGCACACACTTGAACACAGCACACACCTAAACACCGCACACACTTGAACACATGACATTTGCCACATTCGACAGGGAGTTCTCAGACTCATTTGCGGAGTGTCTGCAGCGTCTTAAAACATCTATGACAAAGTAACAGGTACTAATTCGTATGGTACAACAAAAATGTGTTTTGTTATATTTAAACTCACATAAGGCTGTTATGCTAGGTAAACTGTTCTATTTGTCTAGGTGGGACAAGGACAAAACACAAAATCCATATGCTTTGTGTGACCAACGTTTTTCTTTCTTTTTTTTTTTTTTAACCATAGCTTCACCACTACATGGAACTCCCATAGATCTGTATATGTATATGCTGTGAAAACTACCGGCTGGACAGGAATGAGAAGTCATCATCTGGATGTAGAAGCAAGTGTGCTACTCTCCTGTGGTCTGGTAGCTTCCTTAGTTTCTCCTGGAGGGGTTGGTTGACCCTCCTTCACCCCCCCTCCCCTTTGCTCACCAGAGAGAGAGAAAAGAAAGACGGGATAGCGAGCATGTGTGACCACGACAGTATTTTAGCATGTAAATGTGTGTGTGTGGGGGAGGGTGTCATGGTTGTACATGCGTCCCAGGGTCTCAGGCACAGAGAAGCAAAACAGCAGAGCGCAACATAGTCCTACTGGCATCACACTGTAACCGAAGCAACTGTTGCTATGGTGATGTTGGCCCACCCTCCATGCTGAGGACGAGGCGTGGAACGGATGGAGGGAAGAAGGGACCGCACCCGTCACCTCCCCCTAACCAGAGTGCAGGCATAGCTCCCCCTAGTGGCGGGGAGGTTAGAGCCGTGCATTGCAGGCGAAGGGAGAGCGGGAGAGAGAGATGAGTGAGAGGAAATGGATGGAGAAGGGGAGGGGGAATCAGTGCAGGAAGAAATCCCTGATCCTGGTGGCCTCGATCCAGGGGATGTAGGTGCCGGTGCGGGTGAACACACTGGGCTTGTTGTTCACGGTGCAGCCGATCGGGCCGAAGCTCACCACGCCGTGCACCTCCCAACGGTCCCGGCCCAGCTGGCAGAGCAGAGGACCACCAGAGTCACCCTGAGGAGTAGAGGAGAAACATGAGCGGCAGGCCGGAAAGGTGAGTTACCTAGCTAAAGGTAAACTAAGATGAGTGTCAGTCCTTAAAGGTGAGTTACCTAGCTAAAGGTAAACTAAGATGAGTGTCAGTCCTTAAAGGTGAGTTACCTAGCTAAAGGTAAACTAAGATGAGTGTCAGTCCTTAAAAAAAAAAAAAAAAAAAAGATGAAGTCCTTAAAGGTGAGTTACCTAGCTAAAGGTAAACTAAGATGAGTGTCAGTCCTTAAAGGTGAGTTACCAAGCTAAAGGTAAACTAAGATGAGTGTTCTTCCGGAAAGGTGAGTTACCTGGCTAAAGGTAAACTAAGATGAGTGTACTACTGTGCTGTCAGGCTCCTTGTAAGTAACTTTAAGTGTAGCCTACGGCCATGGGTAAAGGCTTAGGCATAGCCCTGTATATCATTTGTCTGTTTGTTTTCTGGTTGTTTGTGAAGGCCCATTATAAATGAAGTGGACCTAAGTGTGCTTTGGCCTATGGCCTGTAATTCACCTGGCAGGCAGCAGGGGGCCCCTCTGTGTCTCTGAACCCTGCGCAGATCATGGAGTCGCGCACACGGTCCCCCCAGAACTTCTTCTGCCGGCATGTCTTGTAGTCGATGATGGGCAGTCGGGCCTGGTTCAGGGCCTCAGCCAGTGACACGTTCTCCTTCCCACCTGAAAGAGAGAAACAGTGGAACAATAGAACGTCAAAGAACAACAGAACATCAAAATGAAAATTAGAAAATAGGGGTCCCCTTTTTTTGGAAACTCCTTTAACGGATTTTAGGTTGATGGTGATGCACCACTGGTTATGACTAAGTGGTATGGGGGAAAAAAAAACTAATCCGGGTGGTTGTCTGTACCCTGTGTCTCCCCTCAGCCAATGATTTGTTCACTACCCTGGACCCCCGTGAAAAACTACCGCTGTGAGGTAGGTGCTGGCTGGTTGTCTGTACCTCACGGCTCAAGGTGACTGGCTTCAGACCTTACTGGTCTAGAGTCATTTGTACACTCTAGGGACTCCTCTACGCTTGTTTTCTGTCCTGATCGTGCAGTCCTGTGAAACCCAGGGGTGCCCTCTTTGTGTTCACTACTGAGCATCCCTGGTCTGGGTTCATGTGTAAACTCTAGGCTCTCTAGAGACAGCTACACATGTTGTGTCACTAATGCTGTGGTGAGAGTACACCGCCTATGCTCAGTACTGTGTATAACTGGTCTAGGTTCATTTGTACAATCTCAGGACTCATGTACACTTGTTCACAGCTGATTCTGTGGCCTTAACAAGACACAAGGTTGGACTGCGTTTGTTCAGTACTCTGCTTTTTTGGTGTGGGTTGGTGTGGCTCCGTACCCCTTGTGTCTCCCCAGCCGGTGACCCAGCAGTAGTGTCCGGGTTTGAGGTTGATCTGCTTGCGCGGCAGGCAGGCGTAGCGGACGAAGTTGCTGGGCTGGATGTCGGTGCCGGCCTTGACTAGGGCAATGTCGTAGTCCAGCTCGCTGTGCGCCGGGTAGCGGAAGTGCTCGTGCCGGTAGATGCGCTTGACGGGGAACATGCGCTCCGCGTTCTCCGAACGTTTCAGCTGGTGCTTCCCCACGACGATGCGCCAGCTCCCAGGATCCTCAGCCTTCCCTCTGTGAAAGAATGGGATGCAAGTCCGTAATCCTCCACTAATCAAAAGTGTGCCTTTTTATATGACTATGGATGTGCCTGCATGCATATGCCTTTTACTTCAAATATGCATGGACATATGTTTATCTGATTGTATGAGTGTGTGTGCAAATGTATTTGTATGAGTATGAATGTGTTTCAAAGTGTCACCTTTTCACCTGTTGCTATGGTGACTTCTCACCTAGCAAGCCCACTCTGTCCTACTACTTCTTTCACTTTTAATGGCACTAATGTATTTCATAATTTTAATTTTAATAAAAATAAGCACTTTGAGCTGCATTGTTTTGTATGAAAGGTGCTATACAAATACAGTTTATTATTATTATTATAAATGATAATGTGAGGTTTAAAACGATTAAAAAGATTTAAAACTGAATTGAATATTATCCTCGGTATTATCTCCTAAACCTGTTGTTGTTTGGTTTGTAATCTACCTCATGTGTAAGTCACTTTGGAGAAGCAGCAGCCAGTTGAATATCTATAAATGTACGAAGATGATTTTAGTGTCCTCTAAGATGAAAGTTGTGGTTCTTACTTCTGGAATGTTTGTGTCGTGGATGTTTGTATGGAAGTATGGAAATGCATGAATGGGTGTGTTAATGAGTATGCATGTGTTTTTGAGCATGTAGGGGTCTGTATATGTGATTAATATTGACGGCGGTTGTAATGGTTCTTACTTCTGAAAGCAGTGAGCAGCTGTGAGCACCCAGTTCTTGTGAATCAGAGTTCCTCCACACACGTGAATGTAGTGCTTACTGCCCCTGGGGCGAACCTGCACAAAGCATACATAACAATAAATATGTAGACAATATAGTCTAAAGAGTAAACATACATCACACGAGAATGTAGTGCTTACTGCTCCTGGGACTAACCTGAACAAAGCATACATAACAATAAATATGTAGACAATATAGTCTACGTACAGAGTAAACATACATCACACCTTACTGCCTCAAGGACGAACCTGCACAAAGCCAGGTAAACATACATCACACTTTATATCCGTTCTTCCACAGCTATATTGTGTCATAAACATCCAGTCCAACACCTTTACCAGAACCCTCTGTTATGAGATGAACAGGTCTGTGCAGATACCATATTCTGGGATTAATTCCCATGATAGATTATTATTTATTGTCCTGTGAGATTTTATAATGTTTGATGCTGTCACAGCAGAGTAGCTTGTGGCATACTCTATTATGTCATAACGTCATTTAAAATATCTTAGACTGTAAAATATCTCATGCTATCGGGGCCATTACCAGTCATGACAACATGACACACATCTTATTAGACACTAACTGTCTTGATGATAATGATGGTGGTTATGTCTATATCATGTTGGAAGTGGCAAAAGTGGTATCTCTTGCTCTGTGTTAAATGGCTGGGCAGGTGGGGATTGGTAGAATGGATGAACGGAGGCTGGAGAGATTAGCGTAGCCTGGAGAGATTAGCGTAGCCTGGACAGATTATCGTAGCCTGGACAGATTAGCATCTGCTTGATTTTTTACCTGCAGTGAGACCTGCCATGGCCAGGAGTGGGGCCTAGCTTCATTGCCAGAGACGATCCGTTCCGCTGTGTTGGGCTTAAAGTGGGACAGGCCGCAGTCCTTGGGCCAGTCTAGGGGCAGAGAAGAGCAGAGAGAGGGCAATTAGGCATGCAGTTCCTGGCGCTGAATCCCACAGAGTGCCTCACTGACAGTGTCAGAAAGAAAACGACTGACAATATGGTGGCCAAGCAATCTAGTAACACTTACAACATGATTTGCGGGGCCAGGCGGCAGTATGTAATGAGTTATATATACCAGGTTGATTGTAGAGCGCAGCTAAATGCTAAGTGAGGTCTTACTACTTGCTCATATTGGCATAATGAAAATAGGTCAAAGTAGAGATGGCTAGGCCAATAAGAATAGGACTCCTGTGACCAAATATGTTCACAAGGAACTGCTCTTATGATGTTTGTAAAATGTCGTTTTTGTGTATATATATATAAAGGATTTGGCTTTGCACTAATGATCCTGTTTTGATCCTGTTTTTTTTTTTACAACAATAGGGTCCCTATACCACATGGTGGCGCCAGAGAGTTCATATGACATTCAGTATTCTAGAACACCCTTAACCATGTGGTAAAAGGTCCCAAGCAAAGCCCTTTGTCTCAGTGGTGCCATGGTGATAGAATGAGCTGCACAGCCCCACACGCTCTGCAGCAATCAAATGTAAAAACAAACAAAACAACAACAACAACAACAACAACAACAACAAAAACAAACGATTAACCCCTGACTGTTCTTCAACTTCTTATGCACTTAAAACCCCTCCTCCCTACTCTGCTACTCCCTAATACTTACTACATACTGAACACCTGAAAAACTGACACTTTGATTCTGCTTTTTTTCCCCTTCATTAAATATTTACTTGTATTGCATCTCACTTCTGCTGTACTTTGGATCATAGCATGGGCCAAATAAAGGTAAAATGAAAATGTAATTCTGTATATCTTGTCAAATTGCAGCATATCCCATGAATGGCAGCAGAAGAAATACAAATGAATTTGATCAGGAGCCGAAGAAGCTTTTTAAATAAGAAGAGATGAAGAACAAGTAAATTGAGATCCAAATTAAAGTGAAAGTAAATGATTTAAATGTATTATTGCAATACTGGATTAGTTTATAACTGACTGAAAACATCCAGCCAAACTGCAGTGGCAACACTGATAGATGACTGATGATAGGTACAGGGTTGTAACTGACTGAAAACATCCAACTAAATTGAACGGATGCTAGATGATAGATGAAGACACACTGAACACGGCTGGACGCCGCTGTGTTTGCTCACCCAGGTGAAGGACCTTGTGCTGGGGGTGCAGGCCGGGGGCGGCGGGGGAGGAGGCCACTTGCAGGAGCAGGGTCGGGAACAGCAGCAGCAGCAGCAGCAGCCGAAGCGGCAGTGGATGGAGGAGACTCCAGGCGTTCATGATCCAGGCTAACAGCTAGCAGCTAACAGCAGCCGCTCTCAAACGCCCAGCATTTATACCCCGATCTGGGCTGGGGCCGGCCTTTGTGCCCCTCCACAGCCCCGGACAAAGAGTGGCCCCACAAAGCAGCCAGCCAACACCAACCCCCCCACCCCCAAAACAAAACTGGATTGTTCTGGTGGGGAGGCTGGTGGAGGTAAGTTGGCCCCAGTGCACGCTGGGAATTCCATCAGCACTTTCATCTCATCCAGACCCGCGCCCCAGTATCTGGATGCAACGCAAAACAAGCTACCCACAGTGCACTGCTCCCTCCTCCTTCTGTCCAAGGTCACGCCACCTCCCTCACCTTTTTTTTGTAGGTCATGAGGGATGACCGTGACCTTGAGGTGACCTTCTTCAGTGTTCCACCCAATCAGGTACACTTGACAACCAGTTTGTTGTGGTGACAGACTTTTGTCAGAATTTTGTATGAAAATGTGATTGATGTTAATAAATGAGCAGACTCCAGTGACAGTGAGATTTAGTTGCTGTTCAAAAAAACAGAAGTGAGGCAAATTATCCTATTCAGGCTGATGTAACTATAAAATACACATAACTATTTGTGACTGTAAAACAAATGTATGAGAGCCTCAGAGTATGGAGCTAAAGCCTGCTAGTACCTGTATGTTCGCATGTTCATAGAGTACATTTAAGCCCCTCCCCCTTCTCATCAACCTGGAAAAACATAAACATGCTTTGTTTACAGTAAGCTTTACATTGTTTGTCCAGTTGGTGTTTAGTCGAGGCACGGCTTTAGTTACAGTAGACTCGTGTAATGATGTGACAACATGTGAAGTGTTGAATAACTATTCTTCGAACTTCCTGTTTTGGTCAAGCTTACAGAGAGGCTCCCTGGACATGCTCTACCCTCTCTTACAAACAGAAAAGAGCTTTGTTGTGCTCTAGCATTATGAACTGTACATGTGAACACACACACACGCATACATACAGACACACACACACGCACACACACACACACAAGGCCACACACCTGTTGTTCAATCCTAGGCCTGCAAGAGAAAGGCCTGTGTGGCCTTTGGGTCCTTTAATGTGCTGAATGCCATCAGGGAATGTGCCGGATCATCCGAATGTTGAAAAGTCGTCATGAAAAGCTGTGGAAATGTCCAGCTGGCAGCAGGGACGGACGAGGCCCAGTTCACTAAGTTTACTAGGGCGCCCAGAGAGAGAGAGAGAGAGAGAGAGAGAGAGAGAGCCCCCTCCATAGCCCATAAACAGCCAACAACCCCTCAGTCACGCTCCAGACCAGCTGATATTTGGTGATAATTCGCCGTTTCCCACAACATACCACAAAAGGACCTTTAAGGTGATTTCACTCTTACCTTTAATGATGTTTGGTGCAAACAAAACAGAGGAGAGATAAGGATTCACGGAAAAACTACATTTCCCATAACCCACTACAGAAGGAGCTTTAAGGTCATCTCAAGGCCCATTTGAAGTCTGGTTCTCATTTGTATATAAAACTAAACAGCCAGGAGAGGGAAGGGTTCACTTTCACAATTTCTGATAACCCGCCACAGTAGCTTTAAGGTGATCTTAGTGACAAAAGGCCCATCAGATCTTATGATCTGAAAAAGATAATCTGATCAGAAGTAAAATGTCTAATGAGAAACTGCATTTTCCAGAACCACATTGGAATGGCAGTGTGTAAAACAGTAATGTACACTCCATCTGTTTGGACCACCTGACAGCATGGCATGTGGTGAGGTGCTCATTCTATTATGAAAACAGACAGTCATTGTGTCCCGTCTGATGTTAGGTACACTGAATATCTGACAAGAAGTGTGGTGCTCACACTGATTTAAATAAAACTCCACGACACAGCTACAACAAGGAATGATTCTGTGAAACCACATTTCCAAGAACAACTACTGAATGGATTGTTATTGACGCGATGTGTTCCGTGATGCACCAAAATCAGCACATGTGGTGAGATATCTCATTCTCTTCTCATTTCCAGGCACAGCCATTGGAAGGAATGATGCCCTTAAACTACATTTCCCAGTATCCACCACAGAAAAGAAGGTTTGGTACATCAAAAGCAGGATATGTAGTGAGATGCCCATTGTGACATGTACAAAAATACAACTCCGAGAACCACAACAGAAGGGGCTTGAGTGTCACTGCAGTATTAGCTTTGGCCCCACATGGAAGAAGTTACGGGTAGGTACATGTGTACACACAAAACATGCCATTATCATTCCCATGCTTGACTGTAAACACTAGCTCTTTTCCAGGTCAAAGGCTGTGACTGCCAATAACACACACTTTATGCACAAGGTGATCAAGTCACACATTTATTTCAACAAATAGTTTATTTAACGTATCACACAATCCAACATGCTAAAATAACGTTTAATCGATCTGTGTGTGTGGGTGTCCATTTTAACACAAGTAATACACATTTAACACATTTAAACAAGGAGTCACAACACCCGTGGTTCGGAATTGAATAAAGTTAGCTTTGGCAAGGAAAAGCTCCCAGAATGCACTCACGGCTGTGAGGGGATCGCCTACTCTAGCCCTTTTGAGGAACGTTTGTCCAGATACCGCAGATGAAAAGCGCTGTCAAGTCTAGGATATAATTTACCAGAATTCTTGAATGGCATGTCAATCAATCAATCAATCAATCAATCAATCAATACCCAGGCTGAGTACAAAGGCAGTTACATTCCCACTCAAAGATGTGTGAGAAAGTGATGGGTTTGGCACAAGGGTCTCCTGCTGCTCCTGAGTTAGTCACTATTTACCTCAGGTGCATCCCCCACTCTGTATATTAAAGGTGGGTGTGATTCTAATCCCATACACTCTGTCAATTAAAGGTGAGGTGGGTGATTCTAATCCCCTACTTTCTGCCAATTAATGGTGTGGTCTGTATTCTAATCCCACATACTTGCTGTCAAATTCAGCTAACTGCTGCTCACCGTCCTCCAGCTTACTGTCCTTTAGGAGCTCAGGGGAGGAGTGCAGCTTTATTGGCTGTTGAGCTCAAATATGATATATCAAAATAAGAGCCTTTCACCAGAATCACTGACTGCATTCTAATAAAAGGATGTAAAACAGCACTACCCTCATAGCGACGACTGACTGACTGACTGGAACTGTGCTGATCGCTAATTTGGAGAGGAGTGAGAGGAGTGTTGTCACCTTATAATCTTACAAAAAAATAAAAGGAAAACAAATAGTACAGTACAAGGACATTCAAGAACAAACCGTGTGGTAACCAGTTCACATCTATGCGTTCAAAGGATGGTCTCAGACCTGCCGGACAGGGCTGTCTCCAGTGCCTACATTGATAACTAGAAAATGAAGGATTTTCAAACTTCTTGCAGTAGGAAATGACCTTGTTTGAACCCCTTTTTAGCACATACACATTGGTGGTTATAGTTAGATGAGTCCCATAGCATTTGTATGAAGAACTTATCCACAATGCATCCACAAATGCACAGTATCCAGTGGGTATAACCACTCATTCATAAATTCATTCACACTGTGACATTAACCTACTGGGACCTTTGCTGCTGAGGTACATTATGGCAAGTACAATAGTCCTTTTTTGCTCTTTGTATCCCATAATTTCATCAGTCCCCCACTGCGCCGGACCTGGAACAGCATCTGGGTCCTCGTAGAGACATCCTCAGTCCGACTTTCCTCTTTTTCTTTCCGTTCTCCTGTGGTCCATCCTCGGAGGCTTTCCCTTCCTCCCCACCGTCTTCCTTAGGGTCACCCTGACCTTTGCCCTCTGGGTCAGCGGTCTCCGTGGCAGTCGACTCCTTGATCTGCAGATCTAGGTGTTTCTGTATGGCCTGACCCAACTCCTCCGGGTCCACGGCCGCCCCGTACACCTCCCACGTCATCCCCTCGTCATCCCACTCCACGTCCCTCATAGGTGACCTCCCTCCGACCCCTCCGACCCCCACACCCCCACCGCCGCTGCTCCCTGGCGCCCCCGTACCCTCCCCTGCATCACTGGACCAGCTGCTGGCTGGAGGCAGGAGCTTGGATGAAGGCACGGTTGGGGAGGTGGGGGGGGCCCCGGAGCCCGTCTGTACCCCCACATCTCGGAACTCGCTGCGGGGCGTCATGGTGCCGACTTCCCTCACCGTCCGCTGCAGTGAGGGCCACAACCGGGGCGCCCCCAACACCGCAGATGCTGCGCCGGAGCTGGAGACGCTGGACGAGTCGCTACCTCGGGGGGTGCAGCTGTGGGCCAGAACACACTGGTCCTGGCTCATCTCACTGGTGGACGACACCAGCGGGGGGAAGGCCAGAGAGCCTGCCGAAAATGATGACCTTTGACTTTCAGTGGCATGAGTCAATGGCGAATGCACTGCAGCATTGTGGAGAGTCGAGTTAGCATTAGTATAGGGGAGGGTTAACGACCCAGAAGTACCCTGCAAAACGCCAACGCAGTCTGTCCTGCAGCCTCTCCCCAGCAGAGGAAAGCCTAAAGAGCTGGGAGCCCGTCTCTCAACACCCACAGTCTCGGGGTCCTCGCTAGCCTCATATGGCTGCCCCTCCGGTGTGGCAGACCTGGGCTCAACGCTAGTGCCTGCCACCCGGCTGACCCCATGCCCCGCGAGGTTGTACCTGCTCGGACACTGTCTCTCCGTCCTCTCCACCTGCTCCACGTGGAGGTCCTTATTGCAGTAGAGGGTGGACGGGTGGAACCCATCCCCTACTAGCCCCAAGTAACCGGGCCTCTCTGGAACAGGTGTTGGTTTAGCGCAAGAGTCCTCCGTGATGCTCCAGGGGCGTCTGGAACCCCCTCTCCAGATCACCGTGTCTGGGCTGCTGCCTCCACTTCCTAGGCTGCTCCTCTCCTGAAGCAGGAGGGGTGAGCCCCCCGACAGGATGCCGAACTTCGAGGCGGACATGTTGACCCCCGACCCCGCCAGGCTGCGGGGCCTCTGTGCGCTGGCGCTCTTGCGGAGGTCAGGGCGGAGCCAGGCCAGCTCCATGCGCTGAGGGGGCCCCGCCACCACGTTCGTGGAGCTCTTCGACAGCGACATGATGGGGGGGTCGCGCTCATCGACGTCCTCGTCGTCATCACTCTCGGGGCCGGAACCACCTAACTCGACGTGGGTGCCACGGGGAAGAAACTTGGACGTGCAGTGGTTACTCTCTGCCATGGTAACCTGGGAATTGCGGTAGAAAAACATGAAACATCACATTGATGGAAATATTTGAACACTCTGTCTCATTCCGGATACTTCCGTCAGTACACTTCAATGTAGTACACTGTACAATATGTACTTACGTGCGTAGTGTGTGAATTTAGATAAGGTATACAATCATTATGTATTCGTCATCTGACTGCCATTGGAAAATAGGTTTGTGTTCCCCCCCTTTCTGCTACGGAGCCAAGATGGCGACTATTGCAGTGTCCAGCGTTTCACTTTCACCTTTTTGACCATAATGAGTACACCCTCATAGTGCACTGCATCCGGGCCATCTGGATTAAAAAATGTGGGAACGTTTGAGTGGGACAACGCTGTGAGGTAACCTAAAACTTCTAACGACTTCTAAAGTCTAACTGAATAAGAAACATTTGTATTCCTTTACTTTAGCTCGTAACCACATATACTCTCTCCTCTAGTTGATTCCACAGCACACCAGCTAGGCCATAAAAAATACAGCTTTTGCTATATGAAAGGTATGACGAGCCATCTCGCACAAATAGAGTTAAAGTTTGATGATGCCGCTTTGTATTTTTTTACTTATCGGAAAAGTTTATGTTTGTTACGTTTTTAAGTTGTTAAGGTTTTTGTGACAGAGTAGCAGAGCATTTCACCGGCC
>NC_045174.1:16678942-16711442 GCF_900700415.2 Clupea harengus | reverse complement strand
AGCATGGAAGGGAGAGCGGTAGAAACTAGAGAGGGAGCCAGTGTGATATCATCTGCCCCTTCCACTTTCAATTCTACTGAGAACAAACCACCAATGAATCCACAGAATCCCTCCGAGAAGACCATTTGGTCTAGGTGTTGATTAACTTGTGTGTGTGTGTGTATATGTGTGTTTGTGTACTCGCGTGTATGTGTGTGTGTGTGTATGTGTGTTTGTGTACTCGCGTGTATGTGTGTGTGTGTATGTGTGTTTGTGTGCTTATGTGTATGTATGTGGGTGTGTGTGTGTGTGTGTTTTGAGGGGGGGTTGCAGATTTCAGATGGGCTAGTTGGGAAACTAGTGAGCTGTGACCTGCCTTTCTTCCACACTTCTACTGGGAGACAAAGGACTTATCTTTCCTGGGGGGCCACTGACACAAGCCCCAGGATCAACCCCCCCACCCTGCTACCCCACTCCGACATCGAGCTGAGTCTCAGCACAGAGAGAGGATTCGCTGTTGGAAGATCAACGTCATCTGATTGAGCTAAGCGACACTAAGCTAAGCTAAGCTAAGCTAAGCACATGTTGCGATGGGTGAGTTGGTTAGCGTGGGAAAAAGCGCTCCTGGGGTCGCACAGTCCTACCTCATAGGAGTGGGCGACATAGGAATGGGAGAGAGACCTTATGGAAATCCAATGGCCAGTGGCTTAGCTTAGCATTACGACATAATGACGGTGTGACTTGAGAACTGTACCAAAACAGAAGCCGCTTCTGCGGCTGATTTGGCTCTGGTGTGGCTCTGATCCGGTCTTAATCTGGCACATGTAGGCACCATATAGGATCCATCCCAGACAGGCAGAAGGTTGGTATAGGTCTTAGGTCCTGTGAAAATGATTTTAGATGGTAATCATCAAGAGTTGCTAATGTTGCTATACAGATAAATAAAATTGAATTTTACTGAATTGAATAGAGGTTTAATCGCACCACTACGCCGCAGTGGCCAACCCAAATGGTTTATTATGAACCAGATTTGGGGAAATGGGTCATAGTCTTATTGGCTACATCCTGTAGGTATACACACAAGTCTTATGTGTTAATTTGATAAGTAATATATTCTTTCATATATTCTTTTATCATTCAAATATGGACATGGACATATCAGTCAACTTGATATTGGCTATTCCACAAAGTTTTCACGGTAAGTTCAGAACGGAGTTTGTTTGTTGCAACTACCGTGTGTCAACCATAACTTATAGGATGGGAAAGAGATCAAAGTAGCAATTTTACTTCTGTGGAAGTCGGTAGTAGAATGATGACAGTAGGCAGTGATTGTGGATATGGATGTCTGGATTTCACTCTCTTTATAACACACACACACACACACACACACACACACACACACACACACACACACACACACACACACACACACACACACACACACACACACACAGACACACACACACACACACACACAAACACACACACACACACACACAGAGACAAGCACACACAAACACAGACACAGACACAGGCACACAGCCACAGACACAGACACAGACACAGGCACAGGCACAGGCACAGGCACAGGCACAGGCACACAGACTGGTAGATTGACTGACTCCACCCACACTATAGCTTGCCAGCTCAGTCTATCGGGTGAATGTGTGTGCAACTAAATGTAAAAAGAAGAGTCACGACCCCAAGTCACACAATTAAAATGTGCTAAGACAATCCTAGCCATAACGGTGTGACTTTAGATGTGTGACCTGCTTACGCCAAATTGAAAAATTGTATCGCCTCATATCTTCTGCTTTCCCCTTCAGTAAATTCTCTACTGCTTATAAATGTGCTGTTACTTTCAAGAGGGCAGTTTGGATATAAACACGAAGCTAGGACTAATCTCAGTCATGAGATGCCAGTGGCAACTGTAATGATAATAGTACTCATGTGAACTCACATTTGGAGCAGATGCCATTCAAGGCTCTTAAAAGCATTCAGACTGGAAAACAGCATACTGAAAGGTCAAGTCTATCTGTTCCCGTAACTAAATATTTACCTACTGACAGTTATCTCAATCATGCTCAACACAGACTGCACTAGTCACACAAGGGGCTGCTATGCTCCAGAGATACTCTAGATGTGAGGCTTTATTGTGTCGTAATGGAGCGTGATCGCGAGCACAAGGAACTTGACATCTTGTCCTGGCTATAGATGAAAATATGACTATACCTGTTCACAGACACAGGTCCCGGGAATCAGACGAACGGGTCGGCCATCTCAGCAGCGAACACAGGAACAGGAAGGTTCTGGCCTGAGGTTTTGCAGGAGTTTCTCTCTCTCTCTCTCTCTCTCTCTCTCTCTCTCTCTCTCTCTCTCTCTCTCTCTCTATCTCTCCAGGGCCTTGTCTTTAGATCTGTGTAGCTAGTAATCCATTCAGTGACAGCCGGTCCCAAGTGCATCAGTGTTTGTGTGTGTGTGTTTGTGTGCAGGGCGCACTGCTTTAAGGGTGGTGACACACCCACACAGACATGTGGAGACTATCCAATAGGATCTAACAGCCAATAGGATTTAAGACTTCAGCTTGAGAGTACAAATAGGGAGCTTCAATCCTAACTAATACGACAACTGAAAGTTATATTATTTTGCAGTAACTACTACTACTACTGCGATTATTATCATGATGATGATGATGATGATGATGATGATAATAATAATCAAATGTGCTAAAACTCTTAAAACTATTAAAATTAGTTTTATTATTATTATTATTATTATTATTATTATTATTACTATTATAATACTACTAATAATAGTAGAGTTTTAGAACATTTGTACGTCAAAGAAGATGGTTTTGTCTCCTTTCAAGTGCAGAGGAAGGACAGACAGGCCAGAGAACCCGTTCAAAACTTTAAAGGGGCTACATGTAAGCCTGACTAGCTGTGGGATAGCGAGCTAAATTATTTCATACTCCGCACCCCAAGCAGACTGTTGCTATACACTGGTATACAGTGTATTACTTTTTTAGTACACCCCGACCTCAGAAGTAAACAAAAAAGTTTGACCAACGTGGAGGAGGCTGAAGGCTACATGTACCATTAAAACATTTATATAATTGAAATAATTCAATCCAGCGCTCTGAAAATGGATTGAGGTTCTTGTGTTTAAAAAATGGAGCGTTCCATTTCTCCACCAATGATCAAACACTGTCATTATGTTAGCCTCTGCAATAGTATTCTAGTAATTAAAAACACCGTTCCTGACAGTTCATGGGTTTATGCCTGTGACGGCACCATAGTTTTGCCTTGCTCGCTACAGTGACTCATTAGCGCCTCTTGAAGCCAGTGGGCTGGCTGGTTAGCATGCTAACTTTAGTGGATATCTGGGCAACACAGTGCACGGTCTGACATTGCCTCAAAATGGTTATTTCTTCACATTCTGTTGATATTTCTAGTTAATTTGTGGATGTTTTAAACTACAATTCTTACCTATAGCATCACCCAGTTCTACGTTTAAATGTTTTGTCATTTAGAATAAAGACCTTCAGTAGGTTAGGGTGCTCCCTAACCCTCAAAACCTTGGTGTTGTCAATACCTTACTCCGCTAGTTGTACTACCGAAACTGAACTAAGGCCGCATGACGGTCATCTCCGTGTCTTTGTACAGATGTGGTGGCAGCTGTTGCCGGAGGCGTGTCTACTGGGCTCCTCCTCCTCCTCCTGCTTGCAGTCTCCGCCTACCTGCTCTGGGTCAGGAGGAGGAGGCGGAGCCAGAGGCAGTATCAGGAAATGGTCTCGACCGCAGCCGCTGTCCCATCATGTACCTCTCCTCTTGGCCTGAACACGCAGACGAGCGGACAGAGGTGAGAAGTTAGAAAAGTGTGCTGATTCACCGTTGGCCACCTGAGAAGTTAGAACAGTGTGCTGAGTCACCGTTGGCCACTTCACGTTTAGCAAAGTCAGCATGTGGGATAGAAGACCACAGAGTAACACAGTAAACATGAAAACACAGCAGTTGAGGACTGTGCCTTTAATGCTTTTAGTTCTTACATACGTCAGGTGTGGTGCTTTCGAATAAACCAGTGCAGCTTTCAATACAATCTGTTGTTGAAGAGAACAGCAACAACAGCTACTGAATGAAATATTTTAGTACTACAGATCATTTGGTGTTGACATGTAATGTTCAGAGTCTAACGTTCACATGCTTCACTGCTACTGAAATCGCTTTATTAAAGAACTCAGCAAAACTACGCAGCCACTTCTCTGTGTCGATACATCATGGGCGTGCTCTGTTGGAGCAGATTTGTACCCTCCTGTGTATTTCAGGGTGCTGATTTCTGTGACAGCTCTGAGATCCCATCACAGTCCCCCTCTCATGTGCTGTGTCTTTCTCCTGCAGCTTACGAGCCATCCCCTTTTTCCTCCCGCCCTGCTTTAAGAGCCGACCGCATGTAAGCCTGGAGGAGGAGGAGGAGGATGAGGAGGAGGGGGTACAGGAGGAAGAGCAATGGCCCGTAGAGCAGCACAGTCACAGGGGCTCGCTGACAGTGGGGAGTAAGTCAGTGGAGGAGGAAAGAGAGAGAAGGAGAGGAAGAAAATATTTGGAGGAAGAAAGGGAGAGAATGAGAGAAAGAAAATCTGTTGATGTTGTTTTAGTAAATTAGCAGTTCAGTCATTGTTCAGATTGTGCTGCAATATTAGTTTGTGCTTGTATCTGTGTGATTGATGTTAATATGTTTTTTTCATAGATTAAATTCTAATAGATTGAATTTAGTATCTACATTCCTTGACTTGTTCAAAGTGTAGTCTTGCCTATTTTACCCCGCTCTCTCTCTTGCTCTCTCTCTCTCTCTATCTTTCTATCTGTCCATCTATCTCTCTTCTTCCTTTTATGTTTCTCTATCCCTCTCCCTCCCTCCTCCCCTCCTCCTGGTTAACTCCTCTCTCTCTGTTTGTGTGTGGAGCTGCCTTCCCCCTGGGTGCCTTGAGGCCAGACCTGTACCACGTCCCTGAGGAGCCCAGTGAGTGGGCGCCCCCTGCTGGCAGTGCCGTGCGTCTGTGGTTTGCGGTGGAGTACCAGCAGGAGAGGGAGCAGTTGGTGGTCTCACTGCTGCGCGCCGCCAACCTGCCCGCCCGTTGCCACGCCAACGCCACACTGGTGAGGCTCCAACTGCTGCCTGACGACCGGCGGCATCGACAGGCCAAAGCCAAGCGCAAAGGTCGCGACCCCAAGTTCAACGACAGCTTCGTTTTCCAGGTGAAATTTATCAAATGTCACGCACAATTTATTCGTTATTCAATGTTGACTATACATTTGTTTGTCTGTTGTGTGTTTATACATGATGTCACTGATCGCAATTTTACATGTTCATTCATTCCTATTTTGCTTTCTGAAGATGAGCTCTGTTCACCACAGTGATTTAAAGGCCCCTTTCTCTCTGTCCTCTAAACCACTTTTCTCACATTTGTAATTTAAGGAATTCACAGCACACATAGATCAACACTTATTATATTATTATATAATATATATATATTTTATTTAATAATTATACTATTATATGATATCTACAGATAACACTGAACACTCATTTGTCTTGTCATTATGTTGAGTGTACAGATATCTAGGAACTGTGCAGATAAATGCACTATATCTTTGGTACAGGTATCTAGGGGCTTTATTGATGAGTGCAGTTTCTCTAAGTATTCAGGTATATAGCAGCGCTGTTGGTGCGTTTCCTCTCTTTAAGTATCTCAGATGATCAGCAGCTGTGTTGATAAGGGCACTCTGTGTTAGTACACAGGTATTCAGGTGCTGTATTTATATCTTCAGTTCAGGTATCTAAGAGCTGTGTTAACATCTTCGGTCCAGGTATCTAAGAGCTGTGTTAACATCTTCGGTCCAGGTATCTAAGAGCTCTGTTAACATCTTCGGTCCAGGTATCTAAGAGCTGTGTTAACATCTTCGGTCCAGGTATCTAAGAGCTCTGTTAACATCTTCGGTCCAGGTATCTAAGAGCTGTGTTAACATCTTCGGTCCAGGTATCTAAGAGCTGTGTTAACATCTTGGGTCCAGGTATCTAAGAGCTGTATTTATATCTTCAGTTCAGGTATCTAAGAGCTGTGTTAACATCTTCGGTCCAGGTATCTAAGAGCTGTGTTAACATCTTCGGTCCAGGTATCTAAGAGCTCTGTTAACATCTTCGGTCCAGGTATCTAAGAGCTGTGTTAACATCTTGGGTCCAGGTATCTAAGAGCTGTATTTATATCTTCAGTTCAGGTATCTAAGAGCTGTGTTAACATCTTCGGTCCAGGTATCTAAGAGCTGTGTTAACATCTTCGGTCCAGGTATCTAAGAGCTCTGTTAACATCTTCGGTCCAGGTATCTAAGAGCTGTGTTAACATCTTGGGTCCAGGTATCTAAGAGCTGTATTTATATCTTCAGTTCAGGTATCTAAGAGCTGTGTTAACATCTTGGGTCCAGGTATCTAAGAGCTGTATTTATATCTTCAGTTCAGGTATCTAAGAGCTGTGTTAACATCTTGGGTCCAGGTATCTAAGAGCTGTGTTGATTAGAGCACTCTGTCAGGTATCCAGGGGCTGTGTGGATGAGTGCACCCTGAGTCTGTCGGTGCTGAGTGTGGACCGGCTGAAGAAGCACCAGCTGCTGGGTCGGGTTCTGCTCCCTCTGAGGTGGGGGGAGCTGAGGGAGGCGGTGGGGAGAGTGATGTGGAGAGACCTGGAGACCGAGAGCGGACAGGTAACCCCACCTGGATGACTAAGGCAAGCTGTCTTGAGAGAGGGTGTGTTTTGTGTTGAACAGTTTGTACGTAGGGAGTTAAATATGTGACTTTGGTGTAATGGTGTCAGCCAGTTTTTTGTAGAGACATGCATTACTTTTTAATTAAAAAGGGAAGACAGATGTGATATCAGTTCTGTCCATTGACTTTGTCTATTTCTCTCTCTCTATGTGTCTCTCTCACACTCACACACACACACACACACACACACACACACACACACACACACACACACACACACACACACACACACACACACACACACACAAACACCAGCCCAACTCTAAGCACGGTGACATCCAGGTGTCTCTCAACTACAACGCTCAGCTGCAGCGCCTCACGGTGGTGGTTCTGAGGGCGCGCGGGCTGCCCCTGCAAGCCGAGGCAGGTGAGTCACGCAGTAAGAGGCTTATGGAGTCCATGCCCTCTGCCGGCTAAGCCAAATTCACTTACACTCACTCTCCACGCCTTGCGGTGGGGACTACAGAGGGAAGACGCTCAGGGCAGTGTGTGTTACGGTAAAGCAGTGAGTGTGACGGTGAACAACCTGCTTGTTACAGTGACTGACTTCAGCGGGTTGATGGAGTCATCTCCCAAATAAAGTGAGAAGTGAAATACAGACGCAGAACCTGTCCAAACCTGTCCTCAATAATCCTATTTAAAAAGCTTTTTTATGTTATTATTACATTTTTCAAATTTTTAATAAAGCACAGTTAAATCGTTTTTCATCATCACTTGTGGCATTAACCCACGTGTTATTGTACGTTATCACTCTGGGCTTCTACTCTGGTCTGGGGCTTGGACAGGTGTGTGTGTGCAGGTGTGTCTTCGGCTGCACACGCTGGTGGTCCGGGCGAAGAGGACGGCTCTGGCCACAGGAAGTGACCCCGCCTTCAACGACAAGCTCACCTTCAAGCTCCTCCCCCCACAGCTGGATGACGCCTCCCTCAGCCTGGAGGTCCAGAGGCCGAGCGCAGTAGGGCCAGGTACATGTCAATCAAAATACCGTAACCGTGGAAACAAAATCACTAAACAAATCCTCGTTTAGTCAATGTGAAATGTGAGGGGGGAGGGGGGGGAAATGTGTGAGTACAACTTGGAAAGAAAAGTGTACTAGTGAATATTCAGGAACGCTAATATGAATAACTTCAGGTCGATTTTGGCATAGAATAACATAACTAACACACTGCACTGCTACATTTAAACTACACCTGTGTGTCCTGAACTAACCGTCCATCCATCTCATATAGTTGTGTTGAACTCCTTTTAATGTATGTATTTCTTATGGTACTAACTACATTTAAGAATACTTTTACCTACGCTAAGTGTACATGTACACATGCAGCTACATTTAAAAATAGCTTTGCTTTCTTCAAAAGCTTCCTTGGGACTGGTGGTCATCGGGCCCTTCATGTACGCCAGGGGCCCAGAACTGGAGCACTGGAACGACATGGTCAGCAAACCTCAGGAGCTGGTAAAGCAGTGGCACGGCATCGGCACGGCAACGACAACATGAAACTCTGAAAAGCTGACCTGGAGAAGCAAAAAAACATCTCCTGCAAATCACTCTAAACAGTAAAAGCAGCTACTTCCACTGCTGCTATGCTTATGAGAAAAAAGCTTTGGGGCAAATTCAGTATGAGGCCATTTGGTCTACGAGAAGCACCAAGTCAAGGACTCATGCTGTTTTGGAGGGTAATGGTGCAATTAAATGACTAGAGAAACAACGCCAGAGGCTACGGCTCCTTGAAGACCATTACACATGACACGCTTCTGCTGGTAGCCCCTCACTGGGTGGGCTCTAGCCCTGAACTGTCACAGATCCAGTAGCTCTGCATCCAGTGAAGGCCTGGTCCACTCCACATCCAGCTACTGCTATGGCGTATATATATAACGTTTGTTTTCCATTCACTTCGGGAGCATAATTAAAGTTTGCTATGATTAAATGGGGCTATGAATGAAACCTGAAGTCGTCTTTTTGCAGATGAAACCAGTGCAGGAGAAAACACTCGCTCTGTCTCCCTCTTCTGCCTCCTGCTGAGTATCTGTCAAAATAATGTGCTATTCCAGGCACACAGTGTTGTGTGTTTATTATGCTTTTGGGTGTCCCGGTGCTTCCTGTCTTAGGACCATTTAGGTTCACGCTGTTTTATCACTAGTTTATTTTTTCATTGGAGGAGAAGACACATTCACAAAATAAGCATGTGGCCAGAAGAGTTTTATCTTTCAAAAAATAAAAGGAAAAAAAAAGTCAAACAATTCAATGGTGTCTGAATGCGACTGGGTAATCTTATCATACAGTGTATCAATGATTCAATGAAGGTACAATGAACTGTTCCAATGACATTCAACTGAACCTGACTGAGCCCTCTTAGCGTGGGTGTTAGTTGTATAGGGTCATATTATTCACATACCCAAGTGGTCAATCAAGGCCTGATCCATCCCAGAACCAAGCGCCATCTGGGCACGCTGTGGCCATGGCGTATGTGTTTATCCTGGGGGAGCTACGCACGGCCAGTGAACCCAAACATTACTGCCCTTTAAGCCTCTATTGTTGATTGAGTTGAATCCCTGGGTGTAAGGCCACTTAGTAACATAATCACTACGCAGCCGTACAGACTATGGAGACAGACAGACAGACAGTACCCCCCTTTGGACCAAGCGAAACGAAACAGTGTACAACAGAACAGCTGGCGCTTGGCGGGCAGTTTTGGGCGCAGTGGGCGCAGTAGAGGTCTAATAGAACCATCCAGGTGTGGCGGCCTAATTCAACCAAACACTGATGAAGGACGTGGCCTGCTTAAAAACCCCTGTAAAATCTGCACAAGGGCAGCTTGGTTGTTGTTGTCGTATCCTGCTGCTCAGGTTCAATGGTTGGGCAGTCATGCTGTTGTGTCTAGCCCTTGTGGGCTACAGACAGTTGTACTGTGAAGGAGTCCCTTTATGGATCCCGGGTACAACATGCGTTGCGTGTTGTGGCTATCACCAGCCAATTGTACGTTGTCGTTGTATCCTGCTGTGCACGATCTATGGTTGAGCAGTTGTAATATTGGTTATGTTAGGTTGCTGGCTACTTGCATGTGACAGTGAGAGGATTGGCTGCAGTGAGAAGACCCCAACCAATAGCACAAGGGATTTAACATATTTTCCTGTGTATAATTAAAATTACAACCAGTGACATTTTGTGTCATCATTGGTGTAAACATAGGGCAGTCACCAGGATCTCAACTCCCTTCAGTTCGCCATGTACTTCCCTGGCGACTACTCTAATGTACAGACTTAAATGTAGTGTAGAGGTGTAGTTCATGAATCTCAAACTCTAATGTACAGACTTAAATGTAGTTTAGAGGTGTAGTTCATGAATCTCAAACTCTAATGTACAGACATAAATGTAGTGTAGAGGTGTAGTTCATGAATCTCAAACTCTAATGTACAGACATAAATGTAGTTTAGAGGTGTAGTTCATGAATCTCAAACTCTAATGTACAGACATAAATGTAGTTTAGAGGTGTAGTTCATGAATCTCAAACTCTAATGTACAGACTTAAATGTAGTGTAGAGGTGTAGTTCATGAATCTCAAACTCTAATGTACAGACTTAAATGTAGTGTAGAGGTGTAGTTCATGAATCTCAAACTCTAATGTACAGACTTAAATGTAGTGTAGAGGTGTAGTTCATGAATCTCAAACTCTAATGTACAGACTTAAATGTAGTGTAGAGGTGTAGTTCATGAATCTCAAACTCTAATGTACAGACTTAAATGTAGTGTAGAGGTGTAGTTCATGAATCTCAAACTCTAATGTACAGACTTAAATGTAGTGTAGAGGTGTAGTTCATGAATCTCAAACTCTAATGTACAGACTTAAATGTAGTGTAGAGGTGTAGTTCATGAATCTCAAACTCTAATGTACAGACTTAAATGTAGTTTAGAGGTGTAGTTCATGAATCTCAACTGAAGCTAAAATCAACAACAGCTGCATTAGTCATTTTTCAGTCAATCTATTGTCCCATAGTTCCAAAGTCCAGTGTGTACATACAGTACACTAGACGCCGACTCAGTGCCATTTTCACCTCGGCCTGCGTCAAGCTAGTCACCTGTTGTCTTTTTAACAACGCATCGCACCGTCACCTGTGACTGGTTGTCTGCACAGGTAATAGAGCTGCCCATAGTAGTACTGGAGTGAACATCTATAATTGTCTCAGTGAATCTGAATTCACCTGCAACTGTGCGATGAGTCCTTATGGTTCAGGAGCGAGTAAGATGAAGTCAAGAGAGGAAGATGAAGTGGAGGGAGGAAGATGAAGTGGAGAGAAGAAGATGAAGTCAAGAGAGGAAGATGAAGTCAAGAGAGGAAGATGAAGTGGAGAGAAGAAGATGAAGTGGAGGGAGGAAGATGAAGTGGAGGGAGGAAGATGAAGTGGAGAGAAGAAGATGAAGTGGAGGAGCTACACAGAGGAGCAGGACAGCGCAAATAACCATCTGGCCACTTCTGGGCCTCCATCTGTTTCTCTATCATGGCACATTGATCAGTAAACCATATTGCAAATAAAATCCTCAGCGTATAAAACAACAGAGGCAAGTAAATAAATAGCAAATAACAACAGCAAATGAGTTAATACAAAAAAAGCCAACTTCGTATCAAGTCACTTCCTCGGTTCAGGTTTTGGTTTTGAACACTTCACAAAAGCGTGTGAAACACCTTCGCTGTCCAGCTGCCATTTTGGGGGAACCCCTGGGCCGAGTATTTGACGACCTTGTAGAACTTTGGCCAGCCGGTCAGGTGTGGCATGGGGAACCACCTGACTGTGGAGGAGAACTTGTTGTGCGCTGACCAGAACACCGTGGAACATCGGTGCAGAACCTCGACCGTCACCATGTACTGCCCCGTCGACCACTCGTGGAGCCTGACGACTGTCACCGTGGAGGAGAGCGAGCCGGCAGCGTTCCGGGACATTCCGCGGAAGACCCACTCGCCCTGGGCGGCATGTCCTGCGCGCTCCCACACCATGGAGGAACCGTCCTCCTCCCCCATGTCCGCCAGGCTGCAGAACGCCAGCAGGCACACCCCGACCAGCACCTCATTCGCTGGGTACCTCAGCAGAACCGAGGCCAGTCGCGGAACCACACCGTTCCTCAGAAGTTTCTCCTGCTGTAGAGCTAAGAGGGAAAAAGCAAAGGTGGAACCACAGTTAGAGCACAGTTAGAGAACTTAGCATAAGCTTTCATAGTAAAAACAGTACAGGCCATCAGTATGTGTAAAATCCAACGATTAAGCAGTGTTTCATTGGAAAAAGAAACGTATGACTTGGATGCTGGTAATCAGTCCAACAGTGCTGTCAACGCGACGCGGAATTAAAGTCGCGGTAAAACCTGAGCGCGTGTTAAGTCTAACACTAAAGCGCTTCTTAGCAAGGTTGCATCTTTCTAGAGCCTTTCAATCTGTACCCTTTGACCCCGCTGATGGCCGGCCTGGAGGAGATAAGTGGGGTTTCTCAGAGACTCAGATGGAAAAGGAGAACATCGCCACAGTTAGGTTATCGTAACGGTGTTAATTATCGGACGGCGTGTGTTATCAGCAAACGTTCGCGTTGTCATGTGAATCCATTATTAAACTGAAGTTATAGATTGGTAATCCATTTTTAAACTCAGCATTTTGATTGTTTAACAGAATGGCTGATGTTTGACACTGTCCGATAACTGACATAGGTACGCTACATGTCTAAAGAAAGTGACACACGTAGGGAGTGACACTATTACATTATGTATGGTCTTATGTACACATAGTAGGTCTATTTCATACTGTTCAACTGTTCAATTAGTAAATCCTCTTGTATGTGTATGTATTCTCCTTCAGTGAGTGCCAAATGTATGTTTTCAACACAGTGTGAGTTTGGGGAGGGAAAACTCATTCCTAGAATAGGCGTGTGATTCTTAAGCCTATTGTCTTTAATTGGCCTAACTGTGTCCCTCTGCGCGCCATCAGACCCCTTTAAACAAACTGTCCACTCCACACGGACCAGCAGTCAGGCATAATTTAGCTCTCCCTTTGCACCGACGCACCCAGTTACCTAATCCTCCAATCAAATTGATTAATTTAATCAGTACTGCCCAATAGCGAGACAGGGTGTGTGCCAGGGTAGAGCGTCCATTGCTCCAGTTTCTTTTGCCATCAGTCTCTACACACAACTCAGGAGTCAGCCAAATCACTACGAAGGTTTGGTGTTTTATTTCCCCCAGCAAGTGGACCTCCATGTTTAGCACAACAGGAAACAACAACTGAAAATCGCATGGAACTCCCTGAGTATTGAGGAGAAGGAGAGCCCGGTCACTCTGCACTGTGTGACTGCAAAACAGCCCTTCTTTACACTAGCAGGCAGCTCTGCTACAAAGGTTTTTTCCCACCTTACAGGAGTTGTGAGCAAGTAAAAGCATTGAGACGAGTTCCCTCGAATTTCACACTGCTAACTAAACAAGCACCTTCAAAACCAGAAACTGCTTAATGTGGCATTATCAGTGCATGGGTACATATAGCATGAGTGTTAATCCATAGTCTATCAAGAACTATTAGAATCACAAGTGTAACACCAGGAAGCAGAGTCCTAAAAATGCTACACAATATAGTGAAGTCAACCTTAATTTCCCCATAAATCATGCTTTGACCCATTAATGCGTTAACTTATTTAATTATTCTCCTGAATCAGTGAACACATCAACGTAATACTCCCTTAAAGAAAATTAAGCTTTTATGTTTCTTAGAGGAAAATGAATCCCCTAAATCCATGCTCATATCTATTTCATCCTCCCTTAAAGACAACTCTGAAAATTAAGCTTTTATGTTTCTTTGAGGGAAAAGATATCCCCTAAGTCCATGCTCATATCTACTTAATAGTCCCTTAAAATGTCCCTTACATTTTTTAAATGACTTTTCTTTTTATCATTCGCTATGGTCAAGCTATCGGTCTAGCCTCGCTAACTTCCAGTGACTCACTGTTGTCGTAGCCGATTCGGCCGATGGCCCGTCCCGTGTGGAGAAGGAGCTCCTGGTCTGAGCTGCTCAGCAGGGAGAGGAGAGCTGAAGAGATGCCCGAGTGGAAACATCGCTCCCTCACCATGGCTACGCAAGAGCAGAAACAAGGGGGTTATAACCAACTGACTGACCAACCCACCAAACAAACGAAAGAGTAAACACAAAAGCATTCAAAATCTGATTTCCGTGCGTGATCTATGCTATTGTATAGTTGGATTAAAGTACCGGGGATTCTTCATATGAGCTTAATGAGAAAGTTGGTTAATTCTGACTGTAGTTATATTTGAATTCGCTCATTTGTATGTTTTACGAGCCTTAGGAGTTATTTGTGTATTTCTGACTTACGTTCCCTGGCGAGTTCAGCCACCAGCTTAGTCGCCTTAAGCGTGAGACAGTTCTTCCTCCACAACACCTGGGCCAGGACGGGGAGGATGCTGTTCTCAACTACCTGCTCAGCCACCCCCTTTTCTGCAACAATACACACACACACACACACACACACACAATGATTAGATCAACGATGGAAAGCATTTTCATGACTGAATTTTTCAGAACTGCATGTGAATGTAGTATATACAGAAAGAGAGAGAAACTGCATGTCTGGGATTGCAACGTAAAGTCACAAAGTGTATGACAGAGAAACAGTTGTACATTGCACATGTGTCTCTGTGTGTGTGTCTCTCTCTCTGTGTGTGTGTGTGTGTGTGTGTGAGTGTGAGAGAGAAACTGGCAGACAGCAATGGAGGGAGAGAAATTGTACAGCAGGTTTGAGAGAGAGAGAGAGAGAGAGAGAGAGAGAGAGAGAGAGAGAGTACACATGTCTGTTTACTGCAGGTTTGATAATCGCCACTGCCACTCAAGAGCTCTTGGAAGCACAGATGCGGATTAGTGAGTACACATGGCTCAAGCCAACACCACAGGAGACAGCACTCCTCATTGCCCCATACCCCCCATCGCTCATGTGGATCATGGGTTGTTAAGTCTGTCTTAAATGCAATAATTACATAACTGAATACAGATACAGTGTTTTAAGTATATTAGTATGTTATTACAAAATGACTCATATTTATAATCTACATCATTATATAGAGGATTTAGATTTAGTTCAAATTCAAAGGAAGCAGCTTCAAGGTTCAAAGCACTGTACCTCACAGCAGTTTGGAAAAGAGTTCCTTCCCTAGAATGTGTGACACTTCATCAAGATATATGAGAGATGGGCAGGCAGGGTTACTGGTCAGTAAAACCTTCTGTCCACAAGGCCCACAGGAACACACTGTCGTTTCCCATACCTATTCTTACTTTCAGCATAAGAGAATGAGTCTCTTCAAACACCCCAGTTAAAACAAATTGTTTGATTTAAAGTTACACATCCCACAGAGTAATGCAAAACCTCTACATTATATGCTTTTATAATTGTTTTTATTATTGCTATGGTTTTATCTCAATAACATATTATTTTTTAAGTCACTTTGGATAAAAGTTTCTCTCTAAATAACAGGTGTATTTTTGCATTATTTCGTGCTAGTGTGAGACAGGACATTAAAGCATGTGTCTCACTCCAAAATCAACCCTGCTAGAAAACTCAATTTTAACTTGTTAACTTTGATGTTGACTCTAACTTATAGCAGTCTTTCTGTATCACTGTTAGTCAGATCAGCTGTTCTGGGATCAGCTGCAAGCTAGGACCTAATTAGAAACTACAAGTCCTAATTACAACTACTGGTCCAAATTACAACTACAAGTCCCAACTACAAGTCCTAATAACAATTACAACTCTGCTCTCCTGTGCAATGCTGATGAGTGTCCAGATATGTGTGTGTGTGCATGTGCGTGTGTGTGTGTGTGTGTGTGTGTGTGTGTGTGTGTGTGTGTGTGAGAGAGAAAGAGCCACTTACCTCTCTCTTGTGCAATAGTTAAGAGTGTTCCTGGATCTGGATCTCTTCATGAAGCATTTCTCTCTCTCTCTCTCTCTCTCTCTCTCTCTCTCTTTGTGATTGTGTGTGTGTGTGTGTGTGTGTGTGTGTGTGTGTGTGTTTATGTGTGTCTATGTTGCGTGTGTGTGTGTCTGCCACTTACTCCTCTCTTGTGCAATGGTTAGGAGTGTGTCCAGATGAGGTCTCAGTTCCTCTTCAATAAGCTCTGTGCTCACCCTGATGGCATTCAAAGCATTGCCCAACGAATCTGACACAAGATAGACTGATTTGATTAACACACACCCAGGCAAATACATAACACACATACACATGCACGCACAAATACACACATACTCCTTCTAAAACAAATATGAGCACACACCAACACGAACAAAGACAAAGACAAACCTAAACACACAAACAGTGACATACACAAATATTCCTACTCACAAAAACATAAACAAACACACACACACACTAACCCACACAGACATGCACACATACTGAAGTGAACTCAAGGCAGTCATTCCTAGACGTGCAGTCAGAGTAGTGCTAACACACACACATTAACACACACACACACACACACACACACACACACACACACACACACACACACACACACATGTGAACCCAAGGCAGTCATTCCTAGACGTGCAGTCACAGTAGTGCTAGGTTCTAACAGAGGGAATTCTAAAATGAATCGCACTGGTAAGATGCTGCCACCGCACAGAGAAGACAACAGATAATCAGCACCTGACAAAACATCGAAAACATCCACCGAACCGCTAAGCGCATTTTTACCTTCCCAAGTAACCTGACACCCTATAAAATACAAAAAAAAACACAAATAAAGTTATTCAGATTCTGATTCTGTAACAACACACAATAGTGATCAATGGAAGAAGTGGAAAAAGTAATACTTTTTGGCGTTTTGTCCAAATGGTGTTCCAATATGTCGAGCATGCTGCCACCTTCACCCAGAGAACATCACATATTGATGGACATGTACACTAAATTTGTACTTGACAGTAAGTTGTATTGGATAAAAGCATCTAATAAATCGATTTAAGTGTAAACTAATGCAAATGTCACAGAAAGGTCATGATGGTCAGCAATATGTCATGCAACGCTTCCTTGAAAAACAACACATGATGGTAGTGAAACACAACACGTAATGGTTGTGAAACACAACACATAGTGGTAGTGAAATCTAAATTAGACTGATGTGTTTTTTCTTACATCCCAGAAAGAGCATAGTGTCAATCATCATGTCACCTCATGAAAAGGGAACAGCTGCACACTCTGTATACTCCTATATACTGAATACTCTATATACTGCATTCTCCAATATACTGTATACTCAATATACTGAATACTCTATATACTGCATTCTCCAATATACTGTATACTCAATATACTGAATACTCTATATACTGCATTCTCCAATATACTGTATACTCAATATACTGTATACTCTATATACTGCATTCTCCAATATACTGTATACTCCATATACTGTATACTCTATATACTGAATATTCTATATACTGTATACTCAATATTCTGTATACTCTATATATCGTATACTCAATATACTAAGTACTCTATATACGGAATACTCTATTAACTGAATACTATATATACTAAATACTCTATATACTGAATTCTCCCATATACTGTATACTCTTTAACTTGTTAGTTCAGATACGCCCCCTAGCGGTCGCGCGGCCGCGACCGGGCTGATAACATCTTAATTACGTGCATGTAGCCACAAAAATAAAAAACATTTTACCATAAAAAGACTTGTATCTGAAAAGCACTAATACTGCCAGAAGCACACGTAATATCAAATGCCTGTGTTCAGCAGGTCATTAGAAAACGACCAAAAGAAAAACGTGGTGTGCCCCCTGCTGTGCCCCACCCCCTGACGCCTCCTCAAACTAATCGTCCATTTAAACATGCTATCTTTGCCAAAATGTCTTGTTTTCTGCCATGAAAAAATCGTTATCTATCCAAACAACTAAATGATGACACTGAATAGTTTAACTGAGGATATTATTGTGGTTTATTTATGTACTCACATCACAGCACAAAACATGCCTCCATTTCCCATATCATATGATCTCAATCTTCTCGAGCTCCTCATGGCCATGACAAATATATATTTTTTTAAAACATACCTGAATAATCAAAGCCATATATCTCTTCTACGAAACTGTGTAGTTTTTATTGGCCACAGTACATTTTATTCCTTGTTCTACGTTCATTTTCATGTCTAGTGCCCACAAACCAACCACTTCCTGTAACAGACGACCGCATTCAAAATGCCTGTTTCTCCAATCCAGTTACTATAAACTGATTGACACCTATTCTATCCAATAGTACTCATTCTCATGTTTACAATGGTATGCCCATTGCCTGTCTTTGAATAATATTACGATGTGATTGGTCCACGCGTAACCGAAGGTTCTCTGGTGCGCTTTCCATGCGCCAGAGCAGTCATTCCCAGCACAGGCTTTGCGCATTCAACACAAGACGTGGAGTTCGCCTATGGACACAATTGGAACAGCTGGATTGTGTCCTAGACATGACATGTAAGTATCTATATCTGCATTTATGTTTTCAGACACGCATAATACTATTAGTATGCACTTTGGTATGTTCTCACAATATTGGCTTGCCTATGTATTTGTCTGGCATATTAGCAAGCCTGCTAGCAAGTTCGCTAACGTTAGCTACATGCTATTTTTGCTGTGTTGTGTGCTCGTAATGTAAACTATGTAAATACATATCTGTATGTATGGTTTCACACACGCTTAATACTATTGGTATGCATTTTTGTACGTTTCCAAATTATTGGCTTGCCTATGTATTTGTCTGGCATATTAGCAAGCCTGCTAGCAAGTTCGCTAACGTTAGCTACATGCTAGTTTTGCTGTGTTGTGTCCTACTGATGTAAACTATACATGTATCTGCATGTATTCGTTCACACACGCATAATACTATTAGCATACATTTTGGTATGTATGGCATGTTATATTTCTCCTGTTGTGTACTCTCTATGTCTGCATCTTTCTTGTTTTTAGTTGCATATTGTGTTTGGTTATTTTACAATGTCTTTATTTTTTTTGCTGGATTGCTGAGTTGTTTGTGTAACATTTGCCAATTGATTTATTTTTTCCAGAGAGATGTCCCTGCAGGAGATGCATCTGTCCGCTCCCCACTCATTTCATCTCATCTGAACAGATCTCATCTCATCAGAACAGAACTCATCTCATCTCATCTTATCCCTCCACACACCACCTCCACACTACACCACCTCCACACACCACCTCCACACTACACCACCTCCACACACCACCACCACACACCACTACACCACCTCCACACGCCTCCACACACCACTACACCACCTCCACCACCTCCACACCCCACCACACCACCTCCACACGCCTCCACACCCCACTACACCACCTCCACACGCCTCCACACACCACTACACACCTCTACACCACCTCCACACCCCACCACACACCTCCACACACCACTACACCACCTCCACACCCCACTACAACACCTCCACACGCCTCCACACACCACTACACCACCTCCACACGCCTCCACACACCACTACACCACCTCCACACCCCACTACACACCTCCACACCCCACTACAACACCTCCACACACCACTACACACACCACTACACACCTCCACACACCACTACACACCTCCACACACCACTACACCACCTCCACACACCACTACACCACCTCCACACACCACTACACACCTCCACACACCACTACACCACCTCCACACACCACTACACACCTCCACACACCACTACACCACCTCCACACACCACTACACACCTCCACACACCACTACACACCTCCACACACCACTACACCACCTCCACACACCTCCACACACCACTACACCACCTCCACACCCCTCACGCCTCCACACACCACTACACCACCTCCACACCCCTCCACACGCCTCCACACCCCACTACACCACCTCCACACCCCACTACAACACCTCCACACGCCTCCACACCCCACTACACCACCACTACACACCTCCACACACCACTACACACACCACTACACACCTCCACACACCACCACACACCACTACACACCACTACACCCCACTACACACCTCCACACACCACTACACCACCTCCACACCCCACTACAACACCTCCACACGCCTCCACACACCACTACACCACCTCCACACGCCTCCACACACCACTACACCACCTCCACACGCCTCCACACACCTCCACACACCACTACACCACCTCCACACACCACTACAACACCTCCACACACCACTACACACCTCCACACACCACTACACACCTCCACACACCACTACACACCTCCACACACCACTACACCACCTCCACACACCACTACACCACCTCCACACCCCACTACACCACCTCCACACCCCACTACACCACCTCCACACACCACTACACCACCTCCACACACCACTACACACCTCCACACACCTCCACACCACCTCCACACCCCACCACACACCTCCACACACCACTACACCACCTCCACACCCCACCACACACCACCACAAAACATACATGATGTACTTTTGAGTACAAAACCACAAAACATACATGATGTACTTTTATATGAATCTGGATAGGTTTTTGGGTATATTTTGGAGAGGCTATAGACCATCATATGTGTTGTCACAATAAATTACAATATATTACACTGAAATTAATTCAGAATGGTTTGCTGTAGTACAGAAGGCAAGAAAAAAGTATGAATTCTTGATGTACAGTGACAGGTACTGGATTTTGTATTTGGTGAGGTTGGAGAGGTTATGAGACACTTGGAGACGTCTAAAGGTATCATATGGAAACTGATGTGTAACACTTGTAAACTTTTGTCTATCTGCTTCAAATTTTTTACACACATTGTCAAGATGTTGTTGCATCAGGAAATGTAAATGTTAGTTTCCTATGACATTCAAAACCCAGTTCTACACTGAAACATAAAAAAAACACTAGGCGTTTTATGTTTTTTTCTGACAAAAATGTTGGTTTTGCTGCACTGAAATGTAAACTAAAATGACATAATAAAACACTTTAACTGATTGCATTTGATGGGCCAAGTGTCTTCTTTAATTTAAGCCATGAATGGTTATTATGCAATGTTTAGAACCATAGATATTAAAGTTTTAAATGGGACAGTGCAATATAGGCGGAAATTGTCAAAAATACCCTTCTGAATTAACAGGTTAATATAGACATTTCAGCTAAGGGGGGGCCTTGTCATCATCCTGTCACCTACCACTCCCTGTGCCTCCCGAAAGCTGTCTGCTGGTGGTTCTCTTAGCCATGTGTGTGTGAGGAGGTGTGTTGACCAGAAGAGTGTGTGTTTAGCATCTTCTCCAGCACGCGGCAGCCCCAGCTCCCTGGCCTCCCGCTGAAGGATAAAGAGCAGGGTGGATTACACACTCGCCAACTCTTCACAAGCTCCGCGAAAGGAAATATCCTCACACATGCCGACATTTTTTATATGCTGGCATATTTATCTCCATTTCATGTATGTGATATTTCCTTCATATCAAAACTTCACTTCAGTTGTGTATAATCAACACAATCAATACAAAAATTTTAAATATTAATGAATATCCCAAGAATTGCAAGGTTGTACATATTAGCATTCGTTGAATATACAGTGGCATGATCAACAACATGACAACATAAACTAATTTAACTTGAATCTTTCCTCTTTACCGTTTGTCAGCTCTGCGCCAAGAGTGTGTTATTCCAGAACGTTCCAGTCTCTCTCCCCCTCTGTCAGTCACAGGTGCGTGTGATGGTCTTACGTTCCTCCCCTCCGTCTCTGCCTGCCTCTCTCGGAGATGTCCGTCTGGAAAAGGCTCATTCCCAACACGGTCTGACTTGGACCTCCTTGTTTACTTTGTTCCCGCTACCATTCTCCTCCATACCAGAATTTTCTTGGCTCATCGCTCCTCCCTCCTTCTCTCTCTTTCTCTTTACCCCAGGAGGTCCACTAACTCTCCCTCACCTCCTTCACGCCAGTAACCTCACTCCTGCTCTCCCCTCCCCCCCTCCCTTACACACCACACTCTAACCACGCAAATGCACAGTAAATCCTAAATCTCCACAAAGCTCCTTGCTTGTCAGGGAGCCACTGGGTGACAAACGTGCCTGGAGCTCTGACTCAGTAAAAGCCTGCCAGTGTGGACAAAATCAGCAATCCTAAACTATAAGTCTCTATAACATATATGTTGTTTATTTAACTAATATTTATGTTTATTTATACGTATGGATGGTGACATATGTGTTTACATATTTTATAACACGTTGCCAGTGTGGACAAAATCAGCAATCCTAAACTATAAGTCTCTATAACATATAGAGTATGTATGCTGTTTATTTAACTAATATTTATGTTTATATGTACATATGGATGGTGACATATGGGGAAATGGATCTTTACATCATCTAAAACATCTCTCAGCTCTTTCAATGTCAGAGGCACTCTGCTTGAACCGCTGAATATGGACACTGATCTGTAACTGGAATGAATTTTTCATGAAACCTTGTGTACTGCACTGGATTACTATATACTCCATGTGTGTGTGTGTGAGAGAGAGTGAGCGAGTGAGTGAGTGAGTGAGTGTGTGTGTGTGAGTGCAGTGAAAGACAAGCAGAGAGTTCCTAAAGTAGGTTCCACAGAGCTTGGAAGAGATCTACCGCAGTACATGAGGTCTGTTGAAATGTATGTGTGTGTGTGTGTGTGTGTGTGTGTGTGTGTGTGTGTTGAAATCCGGGGCATGTTCTGGTGCGCGTCCTACATATGCTGTGCAGGCAAAGTTTCTCCAGACACTAAATCAATCATGGCAATCCCAGCCTCTGAAGCTGAAGCTCAGCTAATGAAGCGAGTCCTCCTGAACATGCCCAGATTTCAAACCGTGCTGCAGGAGTCCTCCTGAACATGCCCAGATTTCAAACCGTGCTGCAGGAGTTCTCCTGAACAAGCCCAGATTGTGGTTTTCAATTTATGGAGAATCAGACAGGTGAGAAGCAATCTCACCTAAGACATAACGAGATCTAATTCATAATAGAAAACCCTACCGATCGCAGAGACGTTCATATATATTTTCACAAGCAGTTATGCTGCCATCACAGGCATGAGGTGGAATATGAAAGAGAGGAAGATGCCAAAATGCATGTAATGCAAAAAGCCCATGGCTTTCAGTTTAGTGTTGAAAACAAGGACGGTGAAGCCAATATATATATTAAAAAAATTCTTGAATCATTTAATACAAGTCGTCAAGCTGTCCTGTTGTCTTTTGACACATACATTAGAATCAGTCATAACCCCCCCCCAACATAAAAATCATCCCAGGACACAAAATGAAAGTCCCATTACTGGGCGCCATTACTCAGTAAAATGAGTTTGAACTGACTTGTTTTTTTTTCTCTAAGTATGTAACCAAATCTAAATCCAAAACAGAACAGAAAAAGAAATCAGTGCTTTAGACCAGTTTTAAGCAGTGCGTTCCAAACCATCACAGTGCTTCACACAACTAGCATGTCGTATGGAAGTAGTACTTTCTGATTGTGTAAATATCCATTTGAAGAAAGGTCTTTAGCCCTCTGACGAACTCAGACACCTATGGCCATGTGAAACTAACCTTTAAATCTACCCACAACAACAGTAACACCTATGCTCTGAGTCGGAGCACTTTGCTCAGGGTCCTTGACAGTTGGTGTCCCCATGGTTACGCTAGGCCTGTCGTTGTGGTGCCGAGCCCACTGGAGATGGTTTCGTAACCCACGGAGACCAGGGTCAGGACGCTGCTCTCCATGGACGCAGGCTCCTGGGTCTCTGCGGTGGCGGTGCCGGGGTCCAATCGGATCTGTTTCCTGCTCTGGGTGTCGCCGTCGACGTTGGCGCCCACATTGGCGCTGGGGCCAGCCTTGCTCTTGCCCCTGCCTCTAGATTTGCCCTCCCTGGGGTGTTTGTTGTTGTCCTTGGGCGCCCGGGGCTTCCTCATGCGCTTGCGCACTTTCTGGACCGCCGACTCGGACTTGGGCTCGGAGTTGCCCGAGAGGATGCGGATCTGCCGCTCGATGACGCCGTCCACCATGTCCAGCGCTACGTCCAGCATGCCTGGGCCCAGGCCGTGCGTGGCGTTGGTGAAGGACTTGCTGTTGACCGGGTCGCGGAAACACTTCCTCATCTCCTCCAGGTAATTCCTAGTGGTGGAAGCAGAACGCAAGAGGATCAGAAGTAGTCTACAGTATACTGCTAAACAATGTATATTTTATATATTATATTATATCATAAGTCAGAAGATAAACATGGGGGAATGGTTTAAATGTGGGAAAGAATAGATGCCAGAGGGTGAGAATAGGTCAAGTTGTCTCGTCAGCAAAAAAAAATCCTACAATATTTTACATGTGTTTATGATATGTATGTATGTGTATGTGTGGAGGTAACTATAGATGATCGGTTTAAATGTGGAAAGACTGGAAGACAGAGGGTCAGAATGAGCTTACTGTTGCAAGACGGGACAAACAGGAACTACAGTGTCCATCTAGAGACACTCATGGGGGAATATGTTTTAACTGGGAACTACAGTGTCCATCTAGACTAGAGACACACGGGGGAATGTGTTTTAACTGGGAACTACAGTGTCCATCTAGACTTGAGATTGCAGGTAGAGATTGTTGAGTTTACGGTGTTTTAATTGTTATTGTTGTTTTAATTGCGGGTAGGGATTAGCTGAGTTTACCTTTAATTCTAGCTAGTCTTTCTGCAACATGCAGCATTGCCCTTGTCAATGTTAAAGGTCAGAGGTTATAAAAAGGAGTGTTGCTGCCTGCTTAGAGCAGAGAGGAATCCTCAGACACAGCGAGTCAGTGGGATAAGCTTGTACAATAAGGCCGCATACACCTTCTTTAAGTCTTGTGGCCTTTAAGTTAGAATAGTCTGCCAATGCTCTCTTTGCATGCATACTATGTTCGTTTTTCTCCCTATCTGGAGAACAGGAGAAGTTCTAAACCACATTTCCATGGCAAACATGGGTCCCTCACCTTGTCTCAATGATCTTTGACCAGTGTTGCACATGATTGGACTCTGGCATCAGCTGTTTGGCCATGTTCTCGTAGTCCACGTACTGGAACGCAAAGTCCTTCATGTCTTTACAGAGCGCCGCGGTGTCACCTGATGGAATGCCAAGACGGCCAAACCGGAGCACAGAGAAGAGAAACACAGAACACTGTCTTTGTCACCAAACTTTGTAACATTCTATGCACAAGTATAGAAAGAATTCTAAGTTTCAAATAGTACAAAATAAAAAAAATGAATTTAAAAGGAAACAAATTAAGTTTCCCATGGAAAGAACTGAATCAACTCAATTGAAATCAGTGGCTCTCAAAGCTTCTTGCTTCTTTGCAGTCACAAACCTAATTACCTTTATTGATATCTGTCTATAAACCTGATACATTATTTTCATTTAGTAGATGCTTCCACTCCAAACGAGTTACAACGTACAACAAATGTAGCTCCATTTATTTCTATAAGCGTGAGTGCTCCCTGAGTATCTAATCCATCACCTTGGTTATGCTATGTGTGTGCTTTCTAATATGTTTGCGCTTTCTCCAGGAGAGTGCTCGATCGTCTCATTAGTGGTCAGGGAAAAATGTGTACAGTTCTCCTTAAAGTGATTGTGGCGCCTCTTGGTATGAAATGTGGTATATAAATAAAGTTTTGATTTGATTATTTGAGTGTTCCCTGGGTATCTTATTCATCACCTCGGTGATGTCAGCCCCTTACTGGAACCGGAACCACGAACGCCAAAGTCCTGGTTGTTGGCGCACCCTTACCTTCTGTGAGTTTGGATCAGGAACCCATGGTCCATGCCCCCCCCCCCCCCCCCCACACACACACCCCCTTACCTTCTGTGAGTTTGGAGAAGGAGCTGGACACGGCCGTGTTGGTGCTCGGCGACAGCCCCAGGACGTTGAGCGACTCCAGCAGTGACCTCTTGCTGGCGGGGCCTCGGCTCACCCTGGTGTAGGCCGCCAGCGAGCGCAGGGACATCTTCTCCGGGGGCTCCAGCCGCCGCTTCACCTCGTCGTAGCAGATCTGGTACTTGCGCGCCTTGGAGCTCTTCATGTTGGGGTCCAGCAAGGAGGCCACCTCGGCGAAGGGGAGCTCGTACACAGGGATGGGGACGCTCGAGGACTCGTTCTGGGCTCCCAGCGTTCCCTCCATGGCGGTCGCCGCTTGGGTGGGCCCGTCTTGGGTCACGTGGGCCAAGGCTTGCATGACCACGGCCGACGCCAACGCGCTGTGCCCTGCGTTCTGGCCTTGGTCCTGAGGCTGGTATATGCCAACAGGCATGGCGTCACCCACCGAAACCTGGACTAGGTCATTTGTGGTGGGGATGGAGGTCATATGGATGCTAGGCGTAGGTTCCATTACTCAAACTGTGGTTTGCGGTTTTCCTTGAACTGACTGAACTGGCACCCCACTATGGGTGAGTTGACATTTGGTGTGCTGTTTTTAGAGATTGCTTCAGTTCAATTTTCCACTACATTCCTATCACATTTAATGTAGTCCCCGTTATGATGCACCTGTGAGAAAGCAACAACACAGGGTCTAGTTACGTCAGAAATCAAATTTCAGAAGGATTCAATGGACTTCGGCATTTGTAACTTCCCCTTTTATAAGTATAACCAGTTAACCTATAAACATCGATTCTGTGAATTAACTTTTCATTAGCACCCAGACAATCAATCAACAAAGTGTAACAGCCGTGATACAGCATACGCTGATAGAATCTAGGTTGTCTGTGCACTACACACACACACTTTCCCGTAAATCTGACATGCACAACTGACGTGCACAGCACGCCCTGTTAATGCAAGGTGACCATTAAGCGAATTTGGCCACCAAAGTTCCAAATTCGATTAACTGAGATCTGGTTCTTCTGTCAAAAGTTTATTCCGGTCTTTATTTAGTATGTAATGCATTACCATACTCAGGAGCGAAATTATATCAAACACTCCACAATCACTAGGCTACTTATTGTAACTAAACAGTAGCTAGGCCGAAGGCTTTGTAGGACACTATGTTTGGAATGTGTTGCGACACTGTTTCACCGTAAACCATGCGTCCGAAAGTCGTTGAGAATGCCTCGGTTACAATAACACCGCTAACCTTGATCCAGATGTAACTTACTGACAGCTTTTCTTACTTACCGCTCTACGGTTAATGTTGTTGTTCTACTATACTGATCCTAGAACAGTCCATGGCGAAACGGGCGATGGTCTCCTTCTTCTTCAGTACTGTTTCGGCGGGTTGCAAATCAGCAAACAGTGCACAATCGCCATAGCTGCATTATTCTGCTTACGGATTGGCCAAAATAGTTGCCAATCAACCTCTCTCGCACTTCTTATTCGAGGACCTTGCATGGTGTTCGACTGACGTCGGGATGTAGGCGGAATTTCCGGTGATGAATGGTTCTCCGAACAATGGACTTCGGCACCACGCGCTACTGTGTTTCAACATGTAGACCTTGATCCTATTACGACTTTGGGTTAATAGGTGTGTCATGTCGTCAGAAACAATTGGATTGTTGAGTACTACTGCTTGTAAACTGTTGTTTATATTTATACCATCTAAACGTAGGCTATACGTATATTCTCTATACGTATATTTCTACCATCTACCTAAAGTAAATTATGTCGTAGCCTATGCTGTTGAGTAGGCAACATTATAAACCATTTTGGCTATTTATTCTTCTTCTTATAGATTTAGTTTATTACCAAATGTAAACACATTGGATTTTACAGAAAGTGGAAGGTGGATAGTGACAAAGTAGGATAGGACAAATATCGCTGAATGCGATCAGAAATTGAACGCTGCAGGTAGACTGCGCGATGATCAGTCTATTTTATCAGATGGATGGTTAATCTGTAGGGAAGTGCCAACGAATGAGAGAGTAACCTTTCCCCGGGCTACATAGCGACGTTTGATATAGTGCACTAATCAGCGACGGCCAGCAGGAGGCAGTACATACACAATTACAGTAGTGAACTGAAAGTGCTATTCTACTGTAGGCCTGCATTCAATCGATCTTTCTCTACCTCTATATATCATTGTTTCTCTTTTCTCTCTTGCAGTTACTCACTACACACACACACACACACACACACACACAAGCAGATTCTTTGCTTAGATGGTCCAAAGTATTACACTTGCATGGGGAACAGTAAGAGAACAGCCTTAGACAAATATGGTTCTGTCTGAGTAGTGGTCACATTCTCTGCGATCTTGCCACAGTGTTCATTTAATGGCATCTCTCAGCAGATTTATCACTATGATTACTTGCGAGATATGTGCTACTGTCTTTGCTCTCCTCCTCTCCGTGACGTGTTGGATTTGATCTGTCCATTATTTCTGGCACAAATGACCACTCGGCAGGATGGAGGGCCAGAGCGAGACGCACATGCTGTTTTGTCGGGAAGGCACAAATAGTCCTTCCTCAGCACTGTTGTCAAGCCTTCACATATCAAACTGCTGTTTCCTCTGAGTCCATTAGTCTCCCACCCTCTCTCTCTCTCTCCCTCTCTCTCTCTGTTTCTCTCTCTATAGTCCAATTCAATTGGCCTTTATTGGCACGAATGTATCATACAATAGGGCAGTTGTCAAAGCCTGTATAGACGTAGTGAGAATTGTGAGATATATATATATTTTTTAATTAAATGAAATAAAAATATATATATACCTAGACAGTCTCTCTCTCTCCCTCCCTCTCTGTCTCACTCTTGCTGTCTTTCCCTCTCTCTAGGTCTCACCCACCCATCCGCCTACTGTCTGTGTTTTTCTCTGTGCCTCGCCTCTCACTCTATTCACTCTCCTGCAATCCATCATTCACTTGTTCTTTTTCAAGTGCTAAAGAGAGTTGAGCCCAGGTTTTTGATGTACAACTTACAGGCTAATGAATCGAGCGGCTCACTCAGTTCTAGTTGCCACCTCTTAAATCTCTATTGTCGCCGACCTTCTTCCCGTGAACACTTTTAATTAAAACGTCAAGACTTGCCTCATCTTGCACAATTAACTCGAAGCTCTGCCCTCCTCTCTCTCTACTTCTGGGGATAGAAAGATTGACCCAGATTCGTAGCAGGCTTGTGCAGTTTGATGAATGTTTACATTTTCGCGCTCTCTCTCACTCTCTCTCCACACTTTCCATGTATTCTTATCTTTCCAAAAAAAAAAAAAAAAATCAACCTTTCCTGTCATTTTGCATCAGGGATGCAGTTCGAGTTGATAGAGCCGAGGCTGGAGCTTTCTCATTAGCGCTGGAACATCTGATTAGCGCGTGCGAACGGCTTTTTGAAGTGTCCTACTTTGAGCGCTATCTCGGAGAACCATCCTGCGCTCGCGGCGCTGCAGCGATAAACGATGCGCTGCATCACAGCGGGACGGTTCCGCTGATGAGATGCGAGTCGCTCTCATCACCTTAAAAAAGGTGACTAAATGAAGCATAAATTGCTCGACGTGGTCAGAAGTTATCAGACAGAGTTCCCCCTTAGCACCTTATGTCATTCTAGTTTGTCTCGAAACAACGGGAAACAATCTCAGACAGTTACTAGCCAATGTAATGAATCATTTGGATATACTCCCTCTTCATCTACTCTGGATTGTCACATTAATGAAGTCTTTTGTATGTATGTATGACATGATTAATAAATGTGCATTATGTATTGCATTATGTATGCAATGCATATGTGTTTCTAGTTGATTCCATATGGAAGAAAACGATAACAGATATTAAGGACATTAGTGAGTCATCAAGACCTTTTGCCCATAATGGCTGTGTATGAGAGAGTGTTTGGAATAACACAGAAGGAAAAAAATCCAAATGTTGAAAGACAGAAAAAACACACTTGGAAAGTAATCATTATGCATTGGTAATGCGTTTGCTAAGAGTGCTTTAAATGGTTCTGCAAAGACCCACGCTCACATTAATAGACGTCTTCATTTCTTTCAACTTTGATTTATAGGATCCTGGGCGGATGAATTTAAAGCGAGTCCCCCTGATAGATAAGAGGAAAAAAGGGAGTCGTTCTCAGCAGTGTTTTCCCCCTAGCCGTTTCCATACCAACTGTCTTTAGTGAGATTGGCTCCTGGCTGGGGGTGGGGTGGGGTAATGGGATTTGAAGATGGTGCCCCAGGGTGGAGCGATCGTGACTGACGCCGCCAATGTGGCACCCCATCAGCCCTCATGAAAGCCTCTCACCCAAATGGTTTTGCATAAAGAAGGGAAAGAAAGACGACGGAGCGAGAGACAGAAAGGAAAGAGAGAGCTGAAAGAAAGTCGGTAAAAGGGGGAGAAGAGAGTGGGTGAGAGTGCGAGGTTGAATGTGTACGTTTAAAAGTGGTGTGTGTGTGCCTGAGTGTGTGTGTGTGTGTGTATCCCTGAGTATGCATGTCTGTATTTGTGTGTGTGTCTGTGTGTGTATGTATGCGTGCGGTGTATGTGAACCTTTGTGTGTGTGGTCTGCTTGAGTGTGTATGACTGTACTTCTGTACGTCGGTGTATGTGTCTGTGTCTGTGTCTGTGTCTGTCTGTGTCTGTGTCTCTGTCTGTGTCTGTGTGTGTGTGTGTGTGTGTGTCTGTGTTTGTTTTGTTCCTGATTGCCAGGCAGGTAATGTGGGAGACGTTGTGACTCACAGAAGGCTTATTTCAGAATAAGTAGATTACAGCTGACTCCCTGCTTTCGGCCATAGAATCCCCTACTGGCAGCCGCGGCGCTTTGGCGGAGATGGGCTGCCCAAATCCCTTCAGTTTTCACTCTGCCTCCAGCACAAAGACAATTGCCTCCTATATGGGTCCTTTAAACTGGAGGCAGGATTGGAGGGGAGCTGGCAGTGAACATTTTGAACTGTTTGGGTTGCCATGACAACGCAGCATCCGCATCCAAAAGGCGGAGGACTTACGTGTCTGAGTTGGTGTGTATATGCCCTGTCTGTATGTTTTTTTTTATCAATCATTCCCTATTTCTCTGACGCATTCTCGTTTCTCTTTCTCTCCTGCTTTTCTCTTTCTGTTTTCCTCCTCTCTCCTTTGTCTGTTTCTCAGTCGTCCCTCCTCTCCCAACTCCCCCTCTTTCTGCCTCTATTCCCTCTTGCCTCTATTTATCTCTCTCTCACTTTTAAATGTCCTTATCTCTTCCTCCTTACTCTCTTCCCTTATCTCTACCCCTCGTCTTCCCCCTCGCCTCCCTCGCCTCGCCTCTCTCTCCCTACACATGTTTGGCTGTCTAACCTGCGTGTGATTGGCCAATCGTGTGGACAACAGTAGCTGTTCTGTTCTGCTAGAGCGGTCAGGGGGTAATGTGAAGGGCAGAATGTGCTGGATCCGTGCCACATGTGAGCCAGAACTGAGCCAGAACTGAGCCAGAAGTGGTCCAGAAGTGGTCTAGAGTAAACTGCTATGTGGGGTTGGACTGAATGAAAGTCTTCATTCAGATCCGTCTGCGTATGCGCGCGTGTCTGTGGGTGGAAGGTCAGCCGGCTGGTGGAAACGTGAAAACGTGCCATTTGACAGAGGAGGTGGTGGGGAAAAACCAGATGTTTGAGCAAAGGCGTGTGTGTGTGTGTGTGTGTGTGTGTGTGTGTGTGTGTGTGTGTGTGTGTGTGTGTGTGTGTGTGTGTGTGTGTGTGTGTGTGTGTGTGTGTGAGTATGAGTGTCTGTGTCTCTGTGTGTGTGTGTGTGTGAGAGAGAAAGAGAGAGAGAGAGTCTGTATGTGAGTGTGTGTGTGTGTGTGTGTGTGTGTCTGCAATTATGTATGTGTGTGTGTGTGTGTGTGTGTGTGTGTGTGTGTGTGTGTACTGGGGTGGCATGTCTTCCTCAATATTGGTGCTTGTGCTTATTGAGTGAATGAATGCTGTTTTAGATATGGCAGATATGGTGCACTATACCCAGAAGCCTTCTTTAGAACAAATTATCTGTCTGTTTGTTTTTGTTATACAAACAAACTAAAGCCTATCAGATCAACTTCTGTACATATTTTGAAAAGTAATCCGAATTCCTATCATTCCTCAATGTATCACCCCTACTGGCAGAGAAATAGTGTTTTCCAGATCACATGCATTTACAGACAGCACTTTGACATTCAGTCATTTTAATATGCCTCTTATTAATGCCCTCATAAAATGACCTGACATAAAGATCTCACAAAGTGCACCCATGATATATGATTTACGATAACTGGCACAAGCCATATGGGTCTCCCCACACGCTTTATAATGGTCCTTAATATACTGTGTGACGGGTCTCCCCCACACGTTTATAATGGTCCTTAATATACTGAGTGCTGCTCGCTTCTTCCTGCCCCTGAGGCAGATGCTGTGGAGGTATCGGGTCGGTGCCGGCTCTCTGCCAACGCCTGACCCGGTCCAGAGTCCGATAAGATCTGGGCCGTGTGCGTTCTTCCCCTCTCTTAGAACCTATTGTTTGAGTTTTTTCTTTCTTTTTTTTGTTCCTGACTCGGCACTGCTAATTTGTGTATCGAGCCCTCCAGCATGGGTTTTGTAGCACACACACTGTGATGATTCAGCTCCTGAATTTGCATCCCTTTTGTAACATCGGGAACAAATATTTGGACAAGAAAGAACTAACTATTAGGGGCGGGGGTGCACTGAAAACAAATGAAGAAAGTGTGCAAAAGGGTATTTTAA
>NC_045174.1:16656442-16673942 GCF_900700415.2 Clupea harengus | reverse complement strand
GCTACCACCCGTAAAAATGGATTCAGGGAACGGCACATCCCCCTCACACCGCGTTAGGTGGTAACCGACGCTCCGATGATCACCTCCACTTACCCGTTGAATGAAAAGCTGCGGTCCCTGTTCACTGCCCTTTCTTAATTCGGGCAAATTTAATCAGTGCCGATAGAATGCACTTACCTACCTATTCGTACAGTTCCTCAGAAAATGTACCCTTTTTTTATCTTGCATTGGGAGCACATGGCTTGTGAACAAAAGAGTCGCTGACAAAATTGACTGAATTGACCTGGCACACATATTGATATAGGATGTAGGTTAGCGTAGTAGCTAGGTTACTGGTGGTCATTACTAAAGATAGGTGACAATATGCGTACATTTAAGGTACCGATGGCCTTATATCACTTGTTTATCTATACTAATAGGCAGTCTACAGGTAAAAGACAAAAAAAAGCTAATAAGGATATTAACACACAATACACGGCAATTTATCTTCAGCCATTATATGTCTAATTTTGTAATCCAGTAAATAATATAATTTAACGACTAAATGGCACCCACGGTGTTCTTTGGACGCAAGGCTAAAAAAAATTGATGTTGAATAACGCATAACCATTTTACCATAACGAGTCTCTCAGTCTGTCAATCAGAAACCACAGTCCACCCTGTTCCACAGAAAATGTGTACTTAGCGGCCACAGTATGGCAAAACAGCTCTCTTAATAAAAAAACAATCAATATGATATCATAGAACATTCATCTGTTGTTGTTGTGGTTTGTCTACTCATTCCAACTGGCTCTTGCAGCTGCGATGAACAACTGTACAGAGCAGCTGGGTGGGAGGGGAACCTGGGGGGGAGATATTAATAAGCAGAGTACCTGCTGAGGTGAAGGAGATTAAGATTTCCCCTCATTCAGATGAATACTGCTTGTACTCATGTTCGCATATAAAACCTTTCCTGGCATCTTTTAGAGCCCCCATCCATTCCCCCTGCTAATGACAGAGAGAAACTTGCACTTGTTTCTTCGAGGCACAGCCTCTGAGACACCACCAGTGAAAATTGTTTTAATGGGAAAGTCTTGGAGAGCATTTGTGATTGCGGACAGACGCCGGCGAGATTATGAAGAAAGACCCATTCAGCTGTCATTTTGTAATTTTCTCTTCTTTTAGGACTGCTAGCAGGCAATTCCACACTCCTCCACTCATCACAGCATATACGGACTCCAATAACTAGTCAGTGCATCATGGTGATGCTTGCACTCACACCTGGCTTACAATGCGAGTGACACGTTAAGCACAGGTAATTTGTCGTAACTGTACCCCTTTTGCGAGAGCAATTACGTGTCCCCACTCTCTGTGCATCTGATGACTGCCAGAGCTGTCTCTGCCTTCCATCAAAAATAGTCCTCTCTCAAGTCGAGCCGTTTTCCATTCTCGTCCAGAAAAGCAATCACACGGCTTCAAGCAGGCTCCTAGAGGCTGTCTGTCCCAGCTGTTTTCGTGCGGAGAGATTGACAGATTCAATTAAGAATTTAACTGGCTAGGGTATGTACAACAACACAAATAGCAGAGCTCGTAACGGGATCTTGTTATCTGTGCATAACACGATTAGCCTTCGCCTGGCCTCCGTAGCATCTCTTGAGAAGTTTCTGCGTTGGTACATTACTGAACTCCGTCTTTTACGCCAATTTTCTCAGAACATGCCCACCGGGGTTGGTGTTCGACTGGAACGCACCGGCCCTGATCTGGGCTCGAGATCAGTTCCTGAGTCGGAGGCCATTCGGGTACCTATCAGCACATCCCCACATGGGGACCAGAAGCTCGCAGATTAAGCGTGGCAAACGATGCAAATGGGAGAAGGATTTTACACCCATCAGTACACGACGCTGGGCGAGTCAAACCGTTTTTAATGACTTCAGCGGGAGTACTCAGGCTCTTAGTCAGGGATCTTGGCTCTGTCCCATCGGAGCTCAGACCAAGGTCAAATTCAATAGCAAGCTCTGAATGAGGTGGCGTATATGGTAATGAGGTTCCTCCCAGAAAAACAAAAGACAACTTCAGGCAGGAGAGGTGAGCCCAAGGTGACGTGGAGAGGAGGAGAACATCCCACCACACACACATTCCCCAGACAGCTTTTAGCTTCGCCCCCGATCTGGTCCTGTTCTGGGCCGAAATGTCCTACTTTGTGGATCTGAATGTGAGAAACAGAGTGCCATCACTCTTCCTGTGTGTTTGTGTGTGTGTGTGTGTGTGTGTGTGTGTGTGTGTGTGTGTGTGTGTGTGTGTGTGTGTGAGTGTTTTTTACACACTCCTACACACTTATCAGCAGTTCCTTACTTCTTTGCTTAAGGGACTTGGATTTGAAGGAGGAGGGGTGTCAGGAAGAGATCTGTTTGGCAGATGGCATTGTGGATCGTACCCCCTCCATCACTCTTCCATCCACTCCACCCCCCGCCCCCCCACCCCCACCCCACCCCCCCTCACTCCCAACAGACTCCTAGGTGCCATGATGCCCCCCGGTTCTAAGAGGCAATGGTGGTGGAAAAGGAGAAATACAAAACAATCCGGAGGCGGAAATAAACTGTCTGATTCGGAGATATGAGTGGATTTCTATCTGTGTTCTGGAGTAATGCTCCTGTCAGGGACGCCTCTCGCGGCGTCTGTTGGTGTGGAGGTGCGTGGGAGGAGACAGGAGGCAGGAAGGAACGCTGAGAAAGAGGACGTACGCGTGTGCTGCTGTTCAAATTTGTGTCACATCTGCGAGATAAAACCTTCTTCTCTCTCTCTGTGGAGAGAGGGGAAGAAAAAACAACTCAACAAGGCAGACGTCTCCCCTGTCTCTGTCTTTGCGGCAGACTCGCTTGCTAATGTTGACAGACAGTGAATTGTGTGTCTTTTTCTCCTCTCTTTTCCCCAGGTGATTGGTGATGACAGCTACCTGAATGCCGTGCAGAGCACAGGTAAGCTCTTGTGTGTTCTGAACTTCATACTTCTTTATACAAAAGAAATTCTCTCAGAACCACTTCTGCCAAAAAAAAAAAGCCCCTTCCTTGGAATAATAGCTTTTAATAGGTTATCTTTGTTGCAAAGGGTTACCAAGAGACCTGGAGTTTATTTTGTTAGCAATACACAGGAAGAGATGTTGAATTCCTTGTGCTATTTGTTTGGGGACTTCCCACAGCGGTCAACCCTCTCACTGTCACATGCAAGTACTCATAGCCAACAACCTAATGGAACCAAAGTAACAACTGGAAAATACGTACCCCTGTAGCCTAAGACTAAGTAGTACGGTTTTACAAGAACATTTGATCAGTGTAACTTGCAAAGGGACTTTGAAGAGGCAATCCAAAGATCCTTTCAGGGTTTTGGATTAATCATCTTTATCTGAAGAATAGTCTTGTGCAACCAGACGTGTATTAGTATATCCATCTGGAGACAGCCATCAGGGACATGTGCGCTAATCGTGGGGATGACTGCAGCATTAATGACATCTGAAATCATCCAAACCCATGTTAGGAGTTGAGACAATGAAGGAGAATTGAAAATGTGAAGGTAGAGGGCTCAAGGCTAAAGGCTAAATGCTAAAGGCAGAGGGAAATGTATAAGTCTTGGGTGGGTCTTATATATATATATATATATATATATATATATATAAATAATATATATAAAAACGGTAGACATAGCCTTGTTGGTGTTCATTTTTTGACACGCATTCTGTCCACATTCTCAAGTCTCCAGACTGTCATGTCTCGTCACATCTCGTCACACAAGACTGTGTGACCAGTGGCTGAAGCTGCAGGGTAGAGCTCTACTGCCTGACCAGGGGCTGCAGGGTAGAGCTCTACTGCCCGACCAGGGGCTGAAGCTGCAGGGTAGAGCTCTACTGCCTGACCAGTGGCTGAAACTGCAGGGTAGAGCTCTACTGCTGCACAGATTTGGGCTCTCACACAAAGTAATTTGGCACGGGCTTGGGACTGGCTTGTGTTCTCCTTAATGAGTCATTACACGTGTGGCCATATGCATTTGGGGAGATTATTTCCCTCAGAGCAATCAGCTGCTGCATTCTGCTGAAATACAAGACCGATTTTACAACAGACATTAAGTTCTGTATTTTAACACCGAGCTGAACGTCAGAAGTAAAGGTTTTAACACCAAGATGGACATTAGAGTTCTGTATTTTAACACCAAGCTGAACATCAGTAGTAAAGGTTTTTACACCAAGATGAACAGAGTTCTGTATTTTAACACCAAGCTGAACATCAGACGTAAAGGTTTTTACACCAAGATGGACCTACAGTTCTGTATTTTAACATCAAGCTGAACATCAGAAGTAAAGGTTTTAACACCAAGATGGACAGAGTTCTGTATTTTAACACCAAGCTGAACATCAGACGTAAAGGTTTTTACACCAAGATGGACCTACAGTTCTGTATTTTAACATCAAGCTGAACATCAGACGTAAAGGTTTTAACACCAAGATGGACCTACAGTTCTGTATTTTAACACCAAGCTGAACATCAGAAGTAAAGGTTTTAACACCAAGATGGACAGAGTTCTGTATTTTAACACCAAGCTGAACATCAGAAGTAAAGGTTTTAACACCAAGATGGACAGAGTTCTGTATTTTAACACCAAGCTGAACATCAGACGTAAAGGTTTTAACACCAAGATGGACATTAGAGTTCTGTATTTTAACACTGAGCTGAACATCAGACGTAAAGGTTTTAACACCAAGATGGACATTAGAGGTCTTAGTTCTAACACCAAACTGTTCATCAGATCTGGGTTCTTACTCCAGATGTTCAGATCTGGGTTCTTACTCCAGATGTTCAGATCACACCACTTCCCCTTTCCTCTCCTCATCCTCATATGGAGAAAAAGGTCTAATTCCCCGGCCCCGATGCAGCCGCGTGGTAATGATTCTGAGGGCCTTTGATGTGGCGCTATGAAGGCAGATAAACAGCTCCGACAAGCCCAGCAAATCAGACGGGTGGGGCAGAGCCGGAGGATAGAGAGAGAGGGAGAGAGAGAGAGTGAGAGAGAGAGAGGGAGAGAGAGATGGATAGAGAGGGGAAGAGAGAGAGATGGATAGAGAGGGGACGAGAGAGAGAGATGGATAGAGAGGGGATGAGAGAGAGAGAGATGGATTGAGAGGGGACGAGAAGATGGAAAGGGCAGGGTAGGGGATATGGGTATAGAGAGGTAAAGAGAGAAAGAGAGAGAGACACGTGGAGAGAGAGGTGAAGAGAGAAAGAGAGCAAGAGAGATGGGTAGAGAGACAGATGGAGAGAGAAAGGGAGCAGGAGAGATGGAGTGAGAGAGAGAGAAAGAGAGAAAGAGATGGAAGCTGAAGCTGCCAAGATTGAACGATTGGTGCTTTAAAGCTCATCACAGTTCCCCTTTCAAATGAAAATATTATCAGGAAAAAAAACGGCCTTTGCCAGAAGGCGTACAATACATCAGATGATAAAAGTAGGTCAAGTTTAGATTTCCCTTGAAGTTTGTTTTTTAGGGGGCCTCTTTTTTCATCTTCTCTGCAGACCAAGGTGTGTGTGCTGAGAAAGCAAAGGAGAGACAGGGGAAGACAGACACAGAGCGAGAGACAGGAAGAGAGAAGATGATGGATTAGAGGAGGAAGGGACACACTGTCACAGCAATGGTGGGAAAGAGAAATATGAATGGAGAGAGAGATATTGGGGGGTAACGAGAGAGAGAAAGAGAGAGAGAGAGAGATGGAAGGATAGAGAGATATTAAGGGAAAGAGAGTAAGAGAGAGAGAGAGATATGGAATGACCTCCCTTCTCTTTATCATCGTTATTCAGAGCACAGGTGCGTATAGGCGCAACCTTGGAGACAAAAGGTGCTGAGACTGCGTTCTGCCCAACATCATCATCAACATAACCCTGGGCGTAATGGCTCGTCTGTGGATGCTCCACATATGACCCAAATGGCCATTTGAACTACATTACCCAGCGTACGACTGGTACATCACAATGACTTAATATAATACTGACACTAAGCATAGAAGCATCACAAGCCTTAAAATGAGCATGATAGCATTTATAATGACAGAGTATAATGACAAGTGAGAGCAAAATGTCACTGAAAAGTTGATGCATCCGTGTGTGTTTCTAATCTAGTCACTTGTGGGATTGTAAATGTTAAATCCTAGTATCTGTACTCATATATGTATCATGTTAGTACAGGTGGAAATGGCTGGTGCTTATGGTGCACATCATATTGCCATTTTGTCACCTTTCACTTGTGCTTGGCTCACACACGTACAGACCCATCCACCCACCCACACACGCGCACACACACACACACACAAACAACTCCCAGTAGTGTGATTGTGTTAGTGTGTGTGTGTGTGTGCAGAGCCGTATCAAATATTCATTGTGCGGAGGAAATGGATTATTGGGTGTGAAAGAATGAGCGCTCCCGTGGCGACGGCTGAATGCTGGCATCCGAGGACGCCATGGCGGTGCTCTGAGTGAACAACACATATTGCCCCCCCCCCACCCCCCCATTTAACTCATGTAGTGCAGGAGGAGACTGGATGCCAGGGCGGTGAGGCGATTGGAACTGGCTGGACAGTCGAAGTCCCGATAAAGACTATTTTGATCCGGGGTGATTGCATTTTTAGCAGGCGCATCTCTTTTAAAGTTTGGAGCATTTCAATGACTGGACAAAGTCATTTGGAACTCCACTGCCGGCTTGGCATTGATTGTGTGCTCCTCGTCTTAAGGTATCGCATTCCAAACCTATTACCATGTGTAACCTGTACTTGAGGAGATCGTTTTCCTCGGTTGCAATCAGTCATTGCGTTTGGGCTGAAATACGAGACTGGGGGTTGAACTCAATTTTCTGTGCGGCTCCGTGTGCGTTATTCTGGGCTGGGATAAACAGCGTGTGCTTTTGAGAAATGATTGAAGTAATATCAAAACATGGTGGCCTCTGAAATGAAATACAGCTATCAACAGTCTCGACACACACACACACACACACACACACACACACACACACACACACACACACACCCCACACCTCACACACACAGTCCCACATGTGCCCACATCCACACACACACACGCTCTCACACACACACAACCAAGCCCACAGCCATCACTGCCTCTTTGGCCAGTATCCATTTTGACAGCTTGAATTTCCCAGAGCTCTTGAGCTCTTTCTCTGAGGTCTGTCTCACATCACACCCCACCCCCCACCCCCACCCCAATCCCCACCCCCACCCCTTCATGTCTCCCAGCCCCCTGGTACCAAATATGGGGAGAAACACACGCACAGTAGCCTCAATCCTACTGCAGTTTTTACCCCCCCAGGGCAGAAAACACAGTTGGGGTGACGTTTAAAAAAATGCTTCTGAAATCACATATATTAGATGCTAGTCGGCCGTATTTCCATATGTCAACATTGACGGTGATTCATATGTGCTTGGAGGGAGGCCAAATCTGAGAGTTGAATCGATTGTGTGAGATGTGGAGATGATAGCCTGCCGAGGTCCCTAGAGAGATGGATAGAAAGAGAGAGAGAGAGAGAGGGGGAGAGAAATGGTTAGCTTTACCCATCCCATTTTTTGCCTTACCCTTCCCCAAATGCTGCCAGCTCTTTGCGTCTGAAGCATGTCAGGTGTTTTCATGAGCATTCTGCTATACTGTATTCACCCGGACAGAACAGGGTGAAGATTGCTGGCCTCTCGAAATATTGAGAACGTCGTTTTTCCCAGTGCTTTCCCTTGCCGGTCGTCACCACCTGACCTTCATCATCCTCTGATTCTTCACACTGTTCTGGATCTCTCATTCTCTTTCTCTCTTTCCCCTCTTTTTCCTCATCATTAGCATTCTCATCTCCTGTCTTAGTGTTGCTTCCGTGATTGCCTCTTTTCATCCTCTCTCAGTCAGTTATTAACTCATGGCTTTGTTTACTCCCCTCCGACAAAATAAATAAATAAACAGAGCATCTATCAAAGTTTGGGACGAGACTTCACGTCTTGATCAATCGATGCATAAATTGCCTATTACAAGAAACCTCATCTTTTCAGCTCATTTGTGGAGGGAGGGGGAAACTGAGCTGCTTTGTTGTTTTTTGTCACCCCCCGACGACTGTGGCTTTTTATTGTACATCCCCACCATTTGTCTTGATGAACCCAATTAAGTAGAACAGTGAGCGAGGGAGCGAGAGCGGGAGAAAGGGAGAGAGAGAGGGGGAGAGAGGGAGAGAGGAAGAGAGAGAGGGAGGGAGAGAGGGAGCGAGAGAGGGCGAGAGGGAGAGGGAGATAAATAGGGAGAGAGGGAGAGAGGGAGAGAGAGAGAGGGAGTTAAGGAGCGAGAGAGGGGGAGAGGGAGAGAGAGAGGGAGAGATGGAGAGAGAGAGGGAGTGAGAGAGGGAGAGAGCAGGTGATTTCTCCCTGGGTTTTGGGGGCTGAGGCTGGCACTTTGGTGGCTAGTAGAGGGGTTGGCGAGGAGTGGAGGGGGGAGGCAGGGTAGTTTAATGTTGTTAATTTAGCTCCTTTTTGATTGCGGTGGTGTGCTCTACACAAGCTTAGCCCCAGAGTCGTTTATCATCCTTCTCTCGCTGTCTCTCTCTCTCTCTCTCTCTCTCTCTGTCTCTGTCTCTCACTCTCTCTCTCTCTCTCTCTCTCTCTCTCGCCATGCTGCTGTGTGCGGTGCAGGCTCCTCGGCCCCTGTGCACGGATGCGTTGGGAGTGAGAGAGCGTATGTTTCTGGCTGCTATCTGCGGCGTGCAGCTGTTCACGGGAGGAGCACCAGAGTAGCGACCACGCGGCTCTCTCCTCCCAGGTGCTCCTCCTCGACGGCACACACGCGCGTTTGGCGCGTGCAAACACAGGCGCTGATCACGTCGTAACGCGCACCAGTGAATTCCACCCGCCCGTCTCTCGGAGCCGGTCTGTGTCAGAGCTGGCTTGGTGGAAAGCTGCTGAGGTGAATTCCATAATTCCATCTTGCGTGCTCGCTGGTGTCAACAGCCGGGTTGGATCGGCGTCGTGCCACAGTGAATTAGCCTGAGCTCAGACGACGCACACCGATCATAGCAATGAGAGTGTGTTCAGTCGTTAAAGTATTAGAGCGCCGTGTAAAACCACTCCTTACATTTCTCCACTCGGAGAGACTCTACCTTCATCCTTTCTTGCCGCCACGGTAGCGAGGGTAAGCCGAAGTGGGTCAGGTCAGAGGGAAGCTACGGACCAGCAGTGGGCTTTGGCACAGAGGGAGAGAGAGAGAGAGAGAGAGGGAGAGGAGAGAGGGAGAGAGAGAGAGGGACAGGGAGAGGGAGAGAGAGAGAGGGAGTGAGGAGAGAGAGAGAAGGAGTGAGGAGAGAAAGGGAGGAGGAGCGATGGGGAGAGGTAGGGACACATAGGTAAAAAGAGAGGGAGAGTGGAAGAGAGACCAGGAGAGAGGGAGAGAGGTGAGGAGAGGAGAGGAGAGAGAGGGAGAGGAGAAAGAAGGAAAGAGAGGTGAGGAGAGGAGAGAGAGGGAGAGAGGTGAGGAGAGGAGAAAGAAGGAAAGAGAGGTGAGGAGAGGAGAGAGAAGGAGGGAGGGGAGGAGAGGAGAGAGAAGGAGAGAGGTGAGGAGAGGAGAGAGAAGGAGGGAGGGGAGGAGAGGAGGGGAGCTTCTGGATGTGGATCACCTGGTTAGAGGTCTTTTTGGATCACCTCCATCCCACTAATCTGTGCCTCTTTATGGCTGGCTCAGACTCAAGCTAGTGGCCAGAAGCCCTTATCTCCTTTCCTCCCTTCCCCTCTCCTCTCTTCTCTCCTCTCTCCTCTCTCTCTCCCTCCTCTCCTCTCCTCTCTCCCTCCTCTCTCTCTCTCTCCCTCCTGTCCTCTCCTCTCTCTCTCTCTCCCTCCTCTCCTCTCCTCTCTCCCTCCTCTCTCTCTCTCTCTTCTCTCTTCTGTTATTCTCTCTCTCTCCCTCCTCTCTCTCTCTCCTCCCCTCCCCTCCCCTGTCCTCTCCTCTCCTAACCTCTCTTCTCCTCTCTCTCCATCCCTCCTCTCCTTTCCTCTCTCTCCCTCTTTCTCTTCCTCTCTTCTTCCTCCAACATGGGGCTCAGGCATCAAAGAGGGATGGAGAGGAGAGGAAAAGAAGGGAGGAGGAACAGAGGGTGTAGGTAGGGAGGCCTGCCTGGTGGAAGACTCTACAGCCAAAGCGTGTTGCTGTGAGATAAAGAACAGGCGGGTCGCTGCTGAAGCACCTTCACTGTGCTCCTGGCTCTAAATCCCACATAGAAGAGGGGAGGAAGGGAAAGAAAAAGAGAAGAAAAGAGGAAACACGAGAAATACAAAAACTACTCAACTACAACTTGGTCAGGGTGGGGCTTCTTTTTTTCCCTGACGGTTGCTACAGGAGATTATCAAGGATTTATTTGGACAGTTTTGTCCTTACAGTGGGTTCTTAGTGGGGGATTTACTAAGTTCTGTCAGGGTAATTAGCCAGAAGTCTCCTTTATTTTTTCTGGGTGAAATACTGATGATGACACACACGCAAACACACACACACACACACACACACACACACACACTCACAGGCTGATCCACAAACCCATCAATGTGATTTACATACGAGATTAGCTTTGGACTGTGATGAATTGACTGGCCATTTGTTCCAGTTTAGAAAATTGTGGCCGTCTTTCATCGAGTTTGGGCGATAGTGGCAGCGGCGGCGATGGTGGCTTTGAATCTCTGCCAGCGTGCTGATAATTGTTCACTGGCTTTCATAGTCACTGCAGACTGTATTTAATGGTGGGCTTTTGTGAAGCTATCTTAAATGAAAAAGAAAAATGCCTTTATGTAGTCTTTTCTACAGACTCAAAGGAGTATTATCTCCCTGAAATTACTGTGTGGTCTGTTTGTGCATGTGTGTGTGTGTGAGAGAGAGAGAGAGAGAGAGAGAGAGAGAGAGAGAGAGAGAGAGAGAGAGCATATGTGCATGTGTTTGTGTGTGTGTGTGAACATTGGTGTGCATGTGTGTGTGTGTATGTATATGTGGGTGGGTGTGTGTTTGTTTGTGCATGCAGGCACATGTGTGTGTCTGTATGTACGTGTGCATGTGTGTGTGTTTCGGAATACGGTGTTGGGATGTACCCCAATCCAAAATGTTATCCGGGAAAAGCAAAAATAATGTAATGAAAAAAAGATATTTCTTCAACCGAAGTTGCTTGTTATCATTCAGCTCCATGATTGACATGTCTGTGCAACAGCCATTATGTTTCTTCAATTCGTTTCATTTTATTGTGGATGGCCACAAGATAAAAATGCCCATTCTGTTTGCAACATAAGACTTTGATTTCACTAACAAGTCGTTTCATTTAGTACACATTGAAAAATGATCGCTATATTCTGAGGTGCCCCCACCAAGTCATCACTGCAGTCGAAATATTGAAAAAAAATATTCATCCAATTCATCCAATATTCATTCAATATTCATCTATTTAAGATGTGACGTGCTGTATGCATCAGCTATAGGTTTCATGGCATTTCAATTTAGCTCAAGTTCACGTGACAGAAACAAGTGATTTTTGAGGCATAATTAATTGCATGCCAATATTAAATCAATCTGATGCTTTGTGGGCACAACAGTTGCATTGCCAATGAATATTAGGTCAGAAAACAACAACATTTGTCCGATTTAACATGACTACCGATATGAACCACCCTCACCTCCGGCCTCCTATCCGAATACAGATACAGAGACAGATCATTGTGTTGGCTGAACAGATACAGATACAGATAATGATGTCTCTGTACACCTACTGTGTATTTCCTGATAATACTAAGTACATATTGTTGGTTGACTGCCCATCTCCAGTGGAGAGGCTGGGCTGCTTCGATTCCAGCCAGGTGCGTTTCATCATCATCATCATCATCATCATTGTTTATTCAGGGAGAATTGACTGAGCACAGGGCTCTTTTGCAGCAATGCCCTGATTGAGGCTACATAATACAAAAGAACAATAAATAAACAAACCATAACAAAACAAAACAGACAAAATAAATAAACAAAACACATTAAACGACTTAGAAATTAAGTATAAAGAAATTAAATCAGAGAATCATTTAAAACAACAGCATTGAGGCACATCCTTATTATCTAAAAGGCTCTTAAATTGGTTGACAGACAAATACTTGGTTAATTTCAACTCCACTTGAACAGTGTTCCATTTACGTTTAAGAGTGGTGAGGTCATTAATCTTGTGGCTGTGACCTTTGACACTTCACGCTGAATAATGTGGGTCAGAGGTCATATGTCTAAGCCATAGCTTTTCTGATCAACTGAAGCGCAATGATGCACTGGAAATGCTGTAAGAGAAATGTCAATTAACATTAAGGCTGTTGAAATCTACACTTTCGTGCTCTGGAAGGTCGATAATCGATAGAAGTCGATAGAAGGCCGATAAAATGCACATCAACCCATTTCAGTCTTTGCAAATCACTCACAGGATTTGGGATCTAACATTTTGTACCAAGCTGAGATACAACATTTAGTTTTATACTTGTCCACTTAACAATGTATTACACATTTCATCTCATAAACATCTCACAAAAGCTGTCATGTTTTGTACCGTGAGTAGCATGGCGAACAGTATTTAGGTTACACTTTACTTATCTGTCATAAAGATGCTTTGACAAACAATCATCATAACAGCGAGTGTCGAATGATTACAGTATTAATAACAGTTCTCAGAATTTAAGATTCCATTACAGCTTATGCCATAGAGCATAGCAGTATACATCTATGGTATATATACATATGTATACACATTGAGAAGTGTTACACAGAGCATAGCAGTATACATCTATGGTATATATACATATGTATACATATAGGGAAGTGTTACACAGAACATAGCATGAAAATAAGCTTCCATGTTTTTGCATAGACAGGCCCCCCTAGCAGCGTGTTTATGAATCAATGTCAGTGTTACCTAATGTGAGTCAGTATCACCTCCAGTCAACATTGAGGCCATCTGTCTGTGCAGCACCTTCAGAGGACCCCAGCTGGCAGAGGGGTCAAAAGGTCGTTCAGTTACCTGGGCTGATGCGCTCAATCTTTTGTTTACTTAGCTTCCTTGTTTGCAAACAATAATACATTAGGTAGGCAACCTCAAACTGACACAGTCAACAATTATGAAGGTAGATACATTAATACGATACATAAATAAAATAGTGAAACACATTAATAAAATAGGAGAGAGATTAGCATTTGTGTTTGGGTTGGAGACGTGGTGTCGTAGAAATATTTATTTAAATAGTTATTTTCAATCTGTATCTCAGTGTCACTAAATATTGATTTTCCACTCAGTGTCTTGTCCTTCCGCTTGGCTTCCCACCGCTCACTTTGTTACTACCAAGACGATGGCTGCCATATTATATGCTATTTGTTCAGGATCATCACTTTTTACTGCCTTGAACACAATACACAATAACACAATAACACAATAATATGGCCGACGTCGTCTTGAATTATGTGGCATCACTAATCTTACAATCGCCTACATCAAAGATTAAACACTTTCTATAAGTGAGCAGACAGATAAAAACAATGCCACTTTATTATGCACTTAATCACACTATTGTGGTATATTAGTACACAGTAGTTTTTTTTATTAAATGGTTATAAAGGCCCCTGTCACTCTATCATAGGCCAGTATGCTGTTGTGTTGTAAGCCAAACTGAAGAGTGTGGCTATATTTAGACGACGTTATACTTAGGACTACTTCCCGTGCCATGCATATTTAAGGAGAAGCCCTGTGAGGGACCATGTCCCCACTGGAGTGGCTTGGCACTTAATGTCATGTCATTGGGTTGTGTTGGTTTGGTTCTCATCCATGTGAAACAGAGACACGCGTATTTCAGTGAGCAGATCTGTGCATGTGTTCAGTGGGAGTGATGGGAGGTGTCCACTGCATACCCACAGATGAAGAAATCAAGGGAGCCTTTTTTCCCCCCAAAGAGTGCCCCATAAGTAACATTAAGGGAGTTTGCATGGTTTCAGGGATAGTTAGGGTGAATAATTATATATTATATATTATAATATCCTTATACAAGGAATTTGTTTTTCCTCAGCTTGTACAGTAAAATAACTTACTGTAAGTGTGTGTTTACAAGAAATGGTTGTATCTTTAACTTCTCCAGTCTATCTGTGTGTTTGTGTGTGTGTGTGTGTGTGTGTGTGTGTGTGTGTGTGTGTGTGTGTGTGTGTGTGTGTGTCTGTGTGTGTGTGTGTGTGGGTTGTCACTGACAAACAGAATCAAATCATTATCACATTGATGTTATGGAACTGGGAGGGTTATTCTCACTATATATGACACAACCAAACACTGATGAAGAAAGGGTCTTAAAACCCCTAGTAAAATGCTCACAAAGGCAGCTTTGCTGTTGTTGTTGTGTCCTGCTGCTCAGGTTGTATGGCTGGGCAGTCGTGTTTTCATGTTTAGCACTTGTGGGCTACAGACAGCGTATGTTGGACTGTGAAGGAGAGCCTTTATGGATCCCAGGTACAGCATGCGGCGCGTATTGCAGCTGTCTCTAGCCTGTTGTGCGTTGCTCTTGTATCTATAGTTCTATTATGGTGGGGCTGCTGGCTATGAGTACTTGCATGTGATAGTGAGAGGATTGACCGCTGTCGGAAGTCCCCAAACAATAGGGAAAGGAATTTAACATATTTTCCTGTGTAAAACTGAAAATGACCATTATCTCAACCAGTCCCAGAGCAGGAGGTTGCACAAGGGATGGCTGATTTTGCACACTAGCTGTGGGTCAGAGCCAGCCGAGGGCCAGTGATGGTAGGGATCGGTCGGTGGGTCTCCAGTCCACTCATGTGTTCCCTAATCTTCTGAAACATTTCCAATCTTCCCATCTTTTACAGAAAAGCCCCTTTCATTCTGCTCTCTCCCATTTTCTGAAAATGAAATCCCCTGGTCTTCTCTCCTCCCCTCCCCTCACGCTCCACCTCCTCCCTTCCTCTTCTTCCCCTCCTCCCCTCCTCCTCCTCCTCCTCCTCCCCTCCTCCCGCAGTTCCACTGTCCTGTTCGGAGGGCTTCACAGAACTGGGCTACTACAACGGAACCGTCTCCCAGACGGACTCGGGCTCGCCCTGCCTGAAATGGACCGAGTTTCCCGACTACGTGCAGCAGTACCCGGGCCGCGGCCTGGGCGACCACAGCTACTGTCGGAACCCGGACCGCGAGTCCAACCCCTGGTGCTTCTTCAGACAGAGCTCAGGAGCCATCGGCTGGGCCTACTGCGACTGTCACCAGGGTAAGAGCTCTGGAGAGAAACATGCACACACAATAAATTAAAACATATCTCAAAGATAGAGGGTACAATATAGAAAAGTTGTTTGGAACTCTGGAGTCATCAGCTGGGTCTACTACTCTGGACATTTCCACACACAACTTATAGCTTAAAATAGCTGAATTTGAACTCGAGGCGCCGAATGAAATCATATTTGATCTGTGCCGTCACTTTTTCGGTGATGCAAAGGTCATATGTACATGACCTTTTAATTGTCACGATATAAATGTGTATAAAGAAAGGAGAGGCATACAGACATTTAAATAAATAAATAAATAAATAACTCAATAATCCAACCACATATTAGCAGTGTTATTGAGATTCTACACGGACAGTGTGTGGCCTTGTGAATCATGGGTCAGCCATGTCAGACTCTTCAGGAATATAAACACCAGTGGGTCTGAGCCAAAGGGCCACGGAGGCAGTTGAACAGATCCAAAAAAAGTAAGAATGGAGAACAAAAAATAATGTCCACATTTAGAAGACGGCTCCAAAAGTAAGCAATAAATGAATTAAAGTAAATGGACTGCATTTATATAGCTCTTTTCTACTATAAAGCACTCAAAGCGCTTCACAGATGAATGCCTCAGACATCCCATTCATACACCGATGGCAGAGTCAGACTATCTAAGATCGAACTAGTAACCTTCTGATTGCTAAATGACTCCTCTACCTCCTGAATCCCTATCGCCCCCCAAAGGAAGACTTTATAATTATAGAATAATGCCTCAGACATCTACCCATTCATACACTGATGGCAGAGGCTACTAGCTAAGTTGCCAACCTGCACATTGGGAGTGGTTGGGGGGTTCAGTGCCTTGTTCAAGGACACTTTGACACTTGGTGAGGAGGAGTGGGGGTTGAACTAGCAACCCTGTGATTGCTAAACTCCTCTACGCTCTCCTCTACCTCCTGAACCCTATCGTCCCCAACGGAAGTTAAAGAATGACTTTGACCTAAAACTAAGGTGAAAGAAATTATGCATCTATGACGCATTTTGATTCACAGTCAGTGCGTAATTTACAGTAACGGTTCCGTTTTATGACTTTCAACTGTTGAGAATAAAACACAATGTGATATTTTATTTAGGGCGCTGTGCATAATTAAACTCGCTCATGTAAAAAACACATCACCTGACATTTGCCTAAATCACAAGAAACAAAACCTCTCGTGTGGATTAGGTCGCTTCCTGCTGGATCTCAACCATTTCTACGGTCTATTTACCTCTTCGCTCACTTTGCAGTGGCAAAGATTTTTCTGTTTTGTTTACACACCTGGACAACATCAGTCTTACCAAGTGGAAACCTGGATAATATTTACATTTTCATCATAATATCTCTCTGGAATGGGCAGTTTAAGATGAAATGTGTTCCTAGGTGCTTTAGTAGAAGGATTATCCTGGTGCCCGTGAGTGTGTGTGATTGTGTGATTGTGTGTGTTTGTTTGTGTGTGTGTGTGTTGGTTTGTGTGTGTCTCTTTGTACGTATGTGTTGGTTTGTGTGTGTGTGAGTGTGTGTGTGTGTGTGTGTGTGTGTGTGTGTGTGTGTGTGTGTGTGTGTGTGTGTGTGTGTGTGTGTGTGTGTGTGTGTGTGAGGGAGCTTGTAGATGCTGGCTCTGTTTCAGATACCTTCTGTACCTGTCAGTGTCTCTGTGTGCATGCTGAGCTTCACACAGCTGTGTCCTCTCTCTCTCTGTCTCTCTCTCTCTCCATCCCTCTCTCTCCCTCTCTGTCCATTCCTCTCTCCCTCCATCTCTCTGTCCTCTACATCCTTTGAGCTTCCAGCTTGTCGATATCGTTCCTCAACACCTCTCCTTTCTGTGCTGTTTCTCTCCAACTTCTGATCTATTTATCTGTCAATCTCTTCATTTCTCAACACTCCTCTTTCTCTTCTCTTTCTCTCAATCCATCAGTCTCTCTGTTTGTCTGTTCATTACTCATCACCACCCCTCTTTTCTCTTCTCTTTTCTCTTCATCCTTTGATCTCTCTATCTGTCAGTCTATTCATTTCTTAAATCCCCTTTCGTTTTTTGCTGCTCTGTCTTGTCTTTGCAATATGATGGTTTTTTTCTTCTTCTCTCGAATGTTTTTCACTCCTTTTTCTCTCTCTCTCATTCTCTTCCACTTATCCTTGCTTCTTTCTCTCTCTCTTTCTCTCTCTCTCTCTCTCACCCACC
>NC_045174.1:16648942-16653942 GCF_900700415.2 Clupea harengus | reverse complement strand
TGATGTTTACTCTCTTTGTTTATTGGCTCTGTAGTTGCTCTACAATCCAGACGAATCTCCAAAGTAATGAACGACTCACAGCAATCAGCATTGCAGACCTGAAACTACCTTTAGAATAATCCATGACAGGAAAAGAGAGAGAGAGCGAGAGAAGGGAGAGAAACAAAACGGGTGAGGGAGAGAGAGGGAGAGAGAGAGGAGAGAGAGTGATGGTGAGGGAGAGGAAGAGAGAGAGAGAGAGTGATGGTGAGCGAGAGGAAGAGAGAGGGATAGAGAGAGAGAGAGAGAGAGTGATGGTGAGGGAGAGGAAGAGAGAGGGAGAGAGAGAGAGAGTGATGGTGAGGGAGAGGAAGAGAGAGGGAGAGAGAAAGAGTGATGGTGAGGGAGAGGAAGAGAGAGAGAGAGAGAGAGTGATGGTGAGGGAGAGGAAGAGAGAGGGATAGAGAGAGAGAGAGAGAGGGAGAGAGAGAGAGAGAGAGAGAGAGAGTGATGGTGAGGGAGAGGAAGAGAGAGAGAGAGAGAGAGAGAAAGAGTGATGGTGAGGGAGAGGAAGCTAATTAACTGGATGCTACTCTGGCGCAGTCCCAAAATAATGTTCGTGAGAAGTTTAACTGGAACAAGTTTTAGATAATCACTTATCCGTGGCAATAAATGCAGCTCTTCCTCCCTCCCTTCCTCTGCCCCCCCCCCCCCCCCCACCACCATCTCCCACCAGTCTATCCGGGTCAGTCTGTCTATTTCTGATGTTATTCTGGTGAGTCAGATCTTTCTGAAGAGGACCAAGAGGTCGAATGTTGAGGAAAGGAAATGTGTTTGTGTTCATGCCTGCAATGGAAATGTTCTGAGAGAGTTTCACACATACTGATGTCTCATTATCTACCTGGATGAGAGAGAGAGAGAGAGAGAGAAAGAGAGGGAGAAAGACAGAGAAGGAGAGAGACAGAGAGAGAGGGAGATAAACAGAGAGATAGACAGAGAGAGGGGAGAAAGAAAGAGAGAGACAGAGAGACAAAAGAGAGTGAGAGAGAGAGAGGGAGTAAGAGGAAAATGTCTGCATATGAGAGAAATCAAACATAAATAACTGAATGACACAATCGGATGGAGCAGGAGGAGATGACCGAAGGAGAAAAATGAAAGAGAGAGAGAGATGCTGAAGATGAGAGGATATACCCAAACCCAAACCCAAACGCACTGTGCTTTTTCTGACATCTTTGTCTTCTTGTGTCGCATATGTCGTATTCAGTGTCCAATGTCTCACTGCTTTCGAAAAAAAAATGTGTTACGCCACGATAGAGAGAGAGAGAGAGAGATAGAAAGAGAGAGACAATCAAAGTGGTGGACAGTGAGGGAAAGAGAAGTATAGGTGTTTGTGTGAAAAATAAAATGGTTTGTGTGTGGGTGTGTGTGTGTGTCTGAGAGAGAGAGAGAGAGAGAGAGAGGGAGAGAGAGAGGATGGGTGTTGGGGGTTGAGAGTGTATCTGTCACTGCTGTGGACGCATGATGCATGATCCTGGGCAGACAGACTGGGTGTGATGCATGAGCATCCGCCTTCAGTGACCAATCCGATCCAAATGGCAAATGTGACAAACGTGTCCACACACTCACTGACCACCCACCCGCATATCACTGCAATCCACATGCCTCATTCTTCAGAAGGTTTGTTTACTCCCTGCAAAATTGACTCCATTTGGGCTGTAATTTATCTTAAGTGGTCTTGTGTACTTACTACCTAATTAATTGATAGGCAAAACATGTTGTTCTAAGAAGTTGTTCTAAGAGTCAGGGTTTTGTTTTGTTGTTTGTTGTTTGCTGTGTCATATGTAATTGTTAGTGGACCCAAAAGGCTCCAGTTCAGAACCTTTAAGGCTTCTCTGTTTTTCTTCTTAGACTTTCAGGTTTTCTGTACAGGAGAACTCATCGATAAAGGGTTCTTAATCAATAAGCTTGGGCATTGAAGAACCTCTTTTTTTTATACCCACCACATTTCCATTTCCAACGATGCCTGAAACATGAATCAGAAAAAGTAATCCTAATGACATTTAACCCTTGACCTTTTCACCTTTGACAGGAAGCGCCCCTCCGCTTCGACTAGTTGGAGGGGAGGAGGAGTTTGAGGGGAGGGTGGAGGTGTTCCACGACGGAAGGTGGGGCTCCATCTGTGACGACCAATGGGACGACAGGGACGCAGCGGTGGTGTGCAGACAGCTGGGACTGGGGTGAGTTTTACTGACGTCGTTTGGGCTTTGGGATGAATCACTTGTGGCCCGGAGTGAGTCGTTTGGGCTTTGGGATGAATCACTTGTGGCCCGGAGTGAGTCGTTTAGGCTTTGGGATGAATCACCTGGGGCCCGGAGTGAATCATTTGGGCTTTGCCCTGAGTTGTGTGGGGTGTGGGATTACTACCTTGAGGACTGGGTTGACTCTTGTTTTCGGTTTTGGATTAATCACTCGGGGTCAGGTCTGAGTCCAATAGTGTTCACGTTCAGGGTTCAGGGTTCAAGGTTCAGAGTTCGGGGTTCAGGGTGAGATGTCTAGTCAGTTAGCTGCTGTATTGGGAGTCATACGAGGAATAGACTGAGGTTTACCTTTGCATTTACCTGTTCTCTGCCTAATACTTTATGATGGCCGTGATAATTGATCCCCTAAACCTGTGAGGCTTTATTCTTCAATTACGTTATTGTTACTTCTTGACTCTGATTAGCTGAATGCATGTTTAAGTGTGAGTAGATAGGTGGATGTGTTTGTGTTTGTGTTTAGACTTGAGGTGCAATCACTGATGAAGAACTGAGGTCTGTTACATTGCACTGTTGAAACGAGGAAAAGGAAGGGTTGCTGAGCAAGACTCCCATTCTTTAGAAGTGTATGAGCAGATATGAGGGTCCTGCTGTTTAAGCATCCACCAGCCTGAACTGGTTTGGTCCAGTCTCATTAGGAAGACGTGTCTGTTCTCTGAGACTTTGATAAGCTTAATCACGTGAGTGTGTGAATATGTGTTTGAGTGTGTGTGTATGTGTTGGTGTGTGAGGCATTGTGTTAATGTGCGTGTGGTGGTATGTATATGTACATATACAGTATATATGTGTGTGTGTGTGTGTCTGGGTGTTTATATGAGACATGCAGTGTGTGTGTCTGTGTGTCTGGGTGTGAGTCCTATATGAGATAGGCATTGTGTGTGTGTGTGTGTGTGTGTGTGTGTGTGGATGTGTGTTTTTCATACGCCTGTGTGTGCATAAGCTGTTCAGGAAGACTGGCTTCCTCTGCCCTATGGCAAAGAAAGCACTTCTCTCATAAATGCTGAATCTTAATGAGCCCAAGCTGAGTTGAGCTGAGCGTTGGATGAGCACCAGGAATAACTCTATATACTTCAGACCACTCCTCTCCGCCACCTTCATGATCAGGATAGACGTGAGAAACTCTTAAGATCTCCAAAGCCAATATTTAAGTACATGGATCATTGACCCTTTAATTACCATACAAATTAAATAGTAGCAGTTTTACATATTAATATTATATAATGTAGTTTAAAATATTCACCTGTGCTTTATTGTAACATATTGACTCAAGCTTAAAAGTTAGAAAATCTCGGCGCCTCAAAAGTCCATGTTCAGAGTATACAGAGAGGACGTGAACATTACGGGGTGATTATGCACAAGTCGTCTCGCGTGATGCTCGACTTCCAGTGACTGATTAAGTCCTTTCATCTACTCCGCGGGAGAGAGCTGGGTTAATTCGGCTTCCAGCCTGATTCGCTGCTGTGCATTAATGCAACGCTGAGCTGGAGAGTGTCTGTCTCAGAGGTTTCTCCGCTCGTCCCTCCTCTCATGTAGTCTATCTGTGGCAGGGCCAGGAAGCAGTGAATAATTGATAGCCTGTGGTATTTTTTGCCTGGTTAAGAAGAGACCGGCTTTTATTGTTGTGGCAGCGAGTCGTGACACCAGGGCGAGGAACAGCCGGAGTCCTTCTCTGTCCATTTTCCATTCTTTTCCTTAATTTTTGCTCTATTGCTAGCTCTCTACCTCTCTCTTATTCTCTCTCTACTTGTTCTACTGTTACAGCTCCTCATAAGCTCTCAGTTCCACATAGACTCATGCCTCTTCTCATTTCACTCACGATGGGAGAATAAAAAGAGACATGTGATATTTACAAAATATATACAGATGAACTACAAAAGGTTGTGCAAGTACCGGAAATAATGCAGAATTTGTGGGCAAAATGGTACAGTTGCAAGAGAAAGGTTGTTACACAACAACATGTTTATTTTTTTATTCCTGTATGTGTTTCCTGTATGTGTTTTTTCCTTAATGTGTTTTTCCCCCTGTATGTGTACGTGTTGAATTAATAACACTTACTGAACATTTGTGTGTGTGTGTGTGTGTGTGTGTGTGTGTGTGTGTGTGTGTGTGTGTGTGTGATGTCCTCAGGGGGGTCCCTAAGTCCTGGTCCTGGGCCCATTTTGGCCAGGGCAGCGGGCCCATCCTGCTGGACGCGGTGCAGTGCTCTGGGAACGAGCTCTCCCTGGACGAGTGCCCTCGCAGCGGCTGGGAGCAGCACAACTGCGACCACATGGAGGATGCTGGCGTGTCCTGCAACCCATACACCGGTGAGGGCAAAAAACACACACACACACACACACACACACACACACAAATATACACACACACAAACAAACACACATGCACAAAGAGAAAACACACACACACAAATACATTTAAAACTGATGAACACAGAGACATATCCACACACTAGCTGTTTATAAAAAAATGTATCTATACAAAGATGTATGTATGTGTGACTGTGTGTCTGTGTGTGTGTGTATGTGTGTGTACATCTCTCTGCCGTAGATGGCGTGGTGAGGCTGGTTGGCGGTGACAGCCCTTGGGAAGGTCGTCTGGAGGTGTACCACTCCGGAGACTGGGGCACTGTCTGCGATGACAACTGGACAGAGAAGCACGCACAGGTGGTCTGCCGACAGCTCGGCTTCAGGTACGGGAACCAATCAC
>NC_045174.1:16633942-16643942 GCF_900700415.2 Clupea harengus | reverse complement strand
CTGAGGCACGGCCGTGTCCTTGGTCAGACACCAGGACATCACAGCCAGGATTATTCAAACCGTTTACCCTCAAACAGTCTCATCCAGTTCAAACAGCCTTATCCCATTCAAACAGTCTTACGCTGTGTGTGTGTGCGCGCGTGTGTGTATGGGTGTTTGTGTGGGTGTGTGGGTGTGTGGGTGTGTGTACACGTGTGTGTCTGTGTTTGTCTGTGTGTCTGTGTGTGTGTGTGTGTGTGTGTGTGTGTGTGTGTGCGTGTGCGTGTGCGTGTCTGTGTGTGTGTGTGTGTGTGTGGAGTACACAGTTCCCGGTGACAGTTGACAGCAAATCAGAATGGAATTGTGTTCTGCTTTAGAGATGGTTTGTGATCTCCTGTTGGGTAGTGGGCTGATGTGTTGTTTACACACTTCTTTCCTTTTAATTAGTGAGCATCAAATGGCGAGGAAGTGGAGTGTATGGGGGAATGAGGAATATACAGATAGGACCAAGTCAGCGTTAGAAAACATCAGAATCTTTTGATTAGAAAAACACAAGCGCAGAGATCTACAGTACATAGCCTTCCTCTGTGAACAAAACAATACCCCTCTGCACTGCAAAAAATCGGCCTTCAAAAACAAGAAAAAAAAGTAAAAAAATTGGGTATATATCACTTAAAATAAGCAAAATTATCTGCCAACAGAACAGGAAGATTTGACTTACCAAGACTTTGTAAAAAAAGTGAAAATATCTAGCCTCAAAGAACCCAAATATATCTTAAAACTAGTATGACCAGACTAAAAACAAGTACATTTGTCAAAATATTTAAGAATAATTGTCTCAATATGTAGGAAAACGTGCTTATATTCAGCAAATGCTAGCACGATCATCTTGAAATGAGGCTATATGCTAGGCAATGTATCTTGAAATCAGTACAGCTACACCAAAAACAAGTACATTTGCCTATATAACAAAATATTTAAGAAATATTTTCTCAATATGTAGGAAAATGTGCTTATATTCAGCAAATGCTAGCACCATCATCTTGAAATGAGTCTACATGCTAGGCAATTTATCTTGAAATCAGTACAGCTACACTAAAACAAGTAAATTTGCCTCTATACCCAACAGATTTAAGAATTCTTTTCTCAATATGTAGAAAACGGTGCTTATATTCAGCAGATGCTAGCACCATCATCTTGAAATGAGTCTACATGCTAGGCAATTTATCTTGAAATCAGTACAGCTACACCAAAAACAAGTACATTTGCCTATATACCAAAATATTTAAGAAATATTTTCTCAATATGTAGGAAAATGTGCTTATATTCAGCAAATGCTAGCACCATCATCTTGAAATGAGTCTACATGCTAGGCAATTTATCTTGAAATCAGTACAGCTACACTAAAACAAGTACATTTGCCTCTATACCCAACAGATTTAAGAATTATTTTCTCAATATGTAGAAAAAGGTTCTTATATTCAGCAGATGCTAGCACCATCATCTTGAAATGAGTCTACATGCTAGGCAATTTATCTTGAAATCAGTAAAGCTAAACTAAAACCAGTACATTTGCCTATATACCAAAATATTTAAGAATTATTTTCTCAATATGTAGGAAAATGTGCTTATATTCAGCAGATGCTAGCACCATCATCTTGAAATGAGTCTACATACTAGGCAATTTATCTTGAAATCAGTACAGCTACACTAAAACAAGTACATTTGCCTAAATAAAAAAAAATGTAAGAATTATTTTCTCGAAATGTAGGAAAATGTGCTTATATTAAGCAAATGCTAGCACCATCATCTTGAAATGAGGCTACATGCTAGGCAATTTATCTTGAAATCAGTACAGCTACACTAAAACCAGTACATTTGCCTATATACCCAAAATATTTAAGAATTATTTTCTCAATGTGTAGAAAAAGGTTCTTATATTCAGCAGATGCTAGCACCATCATGTTGAAATGAGTCTACATGCTAGGCAATTTATCTTGAAATCAGTACAGCTACACTAAAACAAGTACATTTGCCTAGATGCCCAAAATATATGAGAATTATTTTCTCAATATGTTGGAAAATGTGCTTATATTCAGCAAATGCTAGCACCATCATCTTGAAATAAGGCTATATGTTAGGCAATTTATCTTGAAATCAGTAAAGCTACAATAAAAACAAGTACATTTGCCTAGATACTGTAAGAATTATTTTCTCAATATCTAGGACAATTTGCTTAAATTCAGCGATTTTTTTTATTTCTAATTATTATTTTTTTCAAGCTTTATTTTTTCGGCTTTTTGGCCTTTACTCAGATAGGACAGTAGAGCGAGACAGGAAGCGAGCTGGAGGGAGGGATTGAGAAATGACCGCAAGTCGGACTCGAACCTGAACTCTTACCTGTATCCCCATCTTACCCATTCATGGTGCAGGGTTGCTGCTGCTTGTGCCACAGCTCCATCCCTAAAACAGTCATCTGTTGAGGATATTGCCATTTGTTTTGGAGAGTTTTGAAGTCAATGCATATGTGCAATTGATCATTGAGATAATAGAGACCGCAGTGTTACACCTAAACAGCATTATGTGATTAATTTGCCATCAGAGATCAAATCATTGGGTCCAATGGTCAGACATATGTGTATGGGGTTCGAGTCTTAACATTGTTTCTTTAAACAATGGGCATCTAAGCTCAAATTCAAGTACATTTGTCTTGATTCTGACTTTGACAAAGCAGTTTTGTACTTGCCAGTGGTGATGAAACTAGTTCCAAGCACTAACTTGCTCAGAACCAATAATAAAATCTCAGTAACAGGTTATAGTACCTTATTAAGATATACCATCTTAGTAAGATGAAATATCTTAAATCAAGGCAATATATACTTGTTTTTTGTTTGACAAGATATTTCTTCCTACCGGGTAAGAGCATTTGACTTCAAAACTCTCCAAAACAAATGGCAATATCCTCAACAGATGACTGTTTTAGGGATGGAGCTGTGGCGCAAGCGGCAGCAACCCTGCACCATGAATGGTGCAAGATGGGAACACAGGTAAGGGTTCGAGTCTGACTTGCGGTCATTTCTCAATCCCTCCTTCCAGCTCGCTTCCTGTCTCTACCTACTGTCCTATCTGAGTAAAGGCAAAAATAGCTACATTTAAGCAAATTGTCCTAGATATTGAGAAAATAATTCTTACTGTATCTAGGCAAATGTACTTGTTTTTTAGGGTAGCTTTACTGATTTCAGGATAAATTGCCTAACATATAGCCTTATTTCAAGATGATGGTGCTAACATTTGCTGAATATAAGCACATTTTCCAACATATTGAGAACATTATTCTTAAATATTTTGACAAATGTACCTGTTTTTAGTCTGGCCACACTAGTTTTAAGATATATTTGGGTTCTTTGAGGCTAGATATTTTTACTTGTTTTACAAACTCTTGGTAAGTCAAATCTTCCTGTTCTGTTGGCAGAGAATTTAAGCAAATTGTCCTAGATATTGAGAAAATAATTCTTATGGTATCTAGGCAAATGTTCTTGTTATTAGTGTAGCTTTACTGATTTCAAGATAAATTGCCTAACACATTATCTACATTTGGAGAAAATAATTCTGACATTTTTTTGTATTTAGGCAAATGTACTTGTTTTTAGAGTAGCTTTTCTGATTGCAAGATAAATTGCCTAGCATATAGCCTCATTTCAAGATGATGGGGCTATCATTTGCTGAATATAAGCAAATTTTTCTACATTTCGGGAAAAGAATTCTTAAGTTTTTTTTTTATTGAGGAAAATGTACTTGTTTTTAGAGTATTTTTACTGATTTCAAGATGAATTGCCTAGCATATAGCCTCATTTCAAGATGATGGGGCTATCATTTGCTGAATATAAGCACATTTTTCTATATATTGAGAAAATAATTCTGACATTCTTTTGTATTCGGGCATATGTGCTTGTTTTTAGTGTAGTTGTACTGATCTCAAGATAAATTGCCTAGCATGTAGACTCATTCTAAAATGATGGTGCTAACATTTGCTGAATATAAGCAATTTTTTCTATATATTGAGAAAATAATTCTGAACGTTTTTTGTATTCGGGCATATGTGCTTGTTTTTAGTGTAGTTGTACTGATTTCAAGATAAATTGCATATCATGTAGACTCATTTGAAGATGATGGTGCTAGCATTTGCTGAATATAAGCACATTTTTCTATATATTGAGAAAATAATTCTGACATTCTTTTGTATTCGGGCATATGTGCTTGTTTTTAGTGTAGTTGTACTGATCTCAAGATAAATTGCCTAGCATGTAGACTCATTCTAAAATGATGGTGCTAACATTTGCTGAATATAAGCAATTTTTTCTATATATTGAGAAAATAATTCTGAAAGTTTTTTGTATTCGGGCATATGTGCTTGTTTTTAGTGTAGTTGTACTGATTTCAAGATAAATTGCCTATCATGTAGACTCATTTGAAGATGATGGTGCTAGAATTTGCTGAATATAAGCACCTTTTTCTACATATTGAGAAAATAATCCTTACATTTTTTTGTATTTAGGTAAATGTACTTGTTTTTAGTGTAGCTTTACTGATTTCAAGATAAATTGCCTAGCATATACCCTTATTTCAAGATGATGGTGCTAGCATTTGCTGAATTTAAGCACATTTTCCTACATATTGAGAAAATTATTCTTAAATATTTTGGGTACATAGGCAAATGTACTTGTTTTGGTGTAGTTGTACTGATTTCAAGATAAATTGCCTAGCATATAGCCTCATTTCAAGATGATGGTGCTAGCCTTTGCTGAATATAAGCAAATCTTTCTACATATTGAGAAAATTATTCTTAAATTTTTTTGTATTTAGGTACATGTACTTGTTTTTAGTGTAGCTTCACTGATTTCAAGATAAATTGCCTAGCATATAGCCTTATTTCAAGATGATGGTGCTAGCATTTGCTGAATTTAAGCACATTTTCCTACATATTGAGACAATTATTCTTAAATATTTTGGGTACATAGGCAAATGTACTTGTTTTGGTGTAGTTGTACTGATTTCAAGATAAATTGCCTAGCATATAGCCTCATTTCAAGATGATGGTGCTAGCATTTGCTGAATATAAGCACATTTTCCTACATATTGAGAAAATAATTCTTAAATCTTTTGGGTATTTAGGCAAATATACTTGTTATTAATGTTACTTTACAGATTTCAAGATACATTGCCTGGCATGTAGACTAATTTCAAGATGATAGTGCTAGCATTTGCTGAATTTAAGCACATATTCCTACTTATTGAGAAAATAATTCTTAAATCTTTTGGGTATATAGGCAAATGTACTAGTTTTTAGTGTAGATGTACTGATTTCAAGATAAATTGCCTAGCATATAGCCTCATTTCGAGATCATGGTCCTAGCATTTGCTGAATATAATTACATTTTTCTACATTTTGAGAAAATATTTCTTACATTTTTTTGTATTTAGGCAAATATACTTCTTATTAATGTTGCTTTACAGATTTCAAGATAAATGACCTAGCATATAGCCTCATATCAAGATGATGGTGCTAGCATTTGCTGAATATAAGCACGTTTTCCTCATTCACTTTAACCTGCTAAAGGATGATAAAGTCTGTTCTTAAAGCAAAAGTTTGACTTAGTTTAATACTGTCTTTGCACTGTATAGTATTTTGTCTACAGGAATACATAATTGCTGTGCTGTGCTGTACTGTGCTGTAAAACATTTTTTTATATATCAGGACAAGATGCTTGAAATAAGAAATTCTGACTTTGACAAAGCAGTTTTGTACTTATAATGCCTTATAATTATGGCAATTCTAGTTTCAAGCATTAACGTGCTCAGATCCAGTAAAACAATCTCAGTAACAAGTAATAAAACCTTATTAAGATAATTAAGGACTGAAACAATTGAAGCAAGTGAAATGCTCTAACATAAAAAAATGCCTGGTAAGAAGAAATATCTTGTCAGACAAAAACAAGCATATATTGCCTTGATTGAAGATATTTCATCTTACTAAGATTTCACTTTTTGCAGTGTGTCTGTCTGCTTCTCTCTCTCTCTCTCTCTCTCTCTCTCTTTCTGTCTCTCTCCCTCTCAACCACTCAAAGAATACAATCAAAGAGAATAGTAGAATGGAATAACAGAATGGTACCTTGGTCTCTCTGAAATAACTAACCAGCTCGAGACAACCAGCACTCCCCTGACGCACTGTCTCCTCCGATCCTGCAGGGGGCGAGCTGAGGTGGTGGTGGACGGGGCGTTTGGCGAGGGCGCGGGGCTGATCCTGCTGGACGACGTGCAGTGCGAGGGCACAGAGACGTCGCTGCTGGACTGCCGGCACGGCGTGTGGGGCCGCCACGACTGCTCCCACAGCGAGGACGTGGGGGTGCGCTGCCAGAAACTGGCCGAGGATAACGAGGTGCCCGTGGAGGATCCAGAAGCAGGTAAGCAACTCGAGAGCGGCCACTCCTGTCCTGTTCTGTCCAGAGGACATGCTGTTGAGACGTGAGAGTGGCCACTCCTGTCCCGTCCTGTCCTGTCCTGTCCTGTCCTGTCCTGTCCTGTCCTGTCCAGAGGACCTGCTGTTGAGACGTGAGAGTGGCCACTCCTGTCCTGTCCTGTCCTGTCCTGTCCTGTCCTGTCCTGTCCTGTCCTGTCCTGTCCTGTCCAGAGGACCTGCTGTTGAGACGTGAGAGTCGCCACTCCTGTTCTGTCCTGTCCAGAGTACCTGCTGTTGAGCTGCCAAGGAGAGGGACAAGAAGGAAGCACAAATTTGTTGACGCTTGCAAAGTGTTGCTTGCATTTTTGTGTGTGTGTGTGTATATGTGTGTGTGTCAATGTAGGGACATGCACGTGTGTGTATATGTATGTACAGTGCCCTCCACAATTATTGGCACCCCTAGTGAATATGAGCAAAACAGGCTATAAAAAAATATGTCTTTGCTGTTTATCCTCTTGGTCTTTCACTCAAAATATTCACAAAAATCTTACCTTTTCATTGAAGCAAAATTATTGAAAGAAAAAAAACTGTTGACATTAAATAAATATTTTTCCCCAAAACATGTGTGCCACAATTATTGGCACCCCTAGAAAAATCTTATAATTAAAATCTAACTGAAGTATATTTCCAGTCATGTTTTACATTTTTAAGTTCACCTGTTTGATAAGGAACTCTTAAGAGGTCAACCATGACTTCCTGTTCCACTGGCGAACAAATATGAGGTGACACAGGCCAAATTCCATTAGTCATTCATCACTATGGGAAAGACCCAAGAACACAGTGACAATGTGCGACGGAAAGTTGTGGAGCTGCACAAATCAAGAAATGGACACAAGTAAATCTCTAAAGAGTTGAAAATACCCATTTCCACTATCATGGAAATAATTAAGTAGTTTAAAGCGACAGGAGATGTTAAGAATCAGCCTGGAAGAGGACCTATCTGTAAATTGACCCCACGCACCGTGAGGAGGATGGTTCGACTGGCAAAAGAATCTCCAAGGATCACAGCTGGAGAATTGCAGAGGTAAATTGAGTCTTGGGTTCAGAAAGTCTCCAGAACTACCATCAGACGCCACCTCCATCACCACAAATTGTTTTGGAGGGTTGCCAGAAAAAAGCCTCTGCTGTCAATCAACAACAAACTAAAGAGCCTACAGTTTGCCAAATGTAAGTCAGACTTTCAATGGGACCGAGTTATATGGTCAGATGAGACCAAAATAAAGCTTTTTGGCAACAAACATCAAAGGTGGGTTTGGCGTAGACAGAAAGATAGCCATACAGAAGAGACCCCCATACCCAATGTGAAGTATGGTGGCGGATCTTTGATGTTGTGGGGCTGTTTTTCTTCCAAAGGCCCTCGACATCTTGTTAGGAGACATGGTATCATGAACTCCATCAAATACCAGCAGATATTAAATGAAAACCTAACAGCCCCCTCTAGGAAGCTTAAAATGGGCCGTGGTTGGACCTTCCAGCAGGACAATGATCCGAAGCACACCTCAAAATCAACACAAAAATTGTTCACCGACCACGGAATAAAGGTTTTGCCATGGCCATCACAGTCCCCCGACCTAAACCCCATAGAAAATCTGTCGGAAGAGCTGAAGCCGAGTATACAAGCGTTGACCTAAGAATCTGAAGGATCTGGAGAGATACTGTATGTAGGAATGGTCTCAGATCCCGTGCCATGTGTTCACCAACCTCATCACACATTATAGGAGAAGACTCAGAGCTATTATCTTGGCAAAGGGAGGCTGCACAAAACATTAAATTAAGGGGTGCCAATAATTGTGGCACACATGTTTTGGGGAAAAATATTTATTTAATGTCAACAGTTTTTTTTTCTTTCAATAGTTTTACTTCAATGAAAAGGTAAGATTTTTGTGAATATTTTGAGTGAAAGACCAAGAGGATAAACAGCAAAGACATATTTTTTTATAGCCTGTTTTGCTCATATTCACTAGGGGTGCCAATAATTGTGGAGGGCACTGTATATGTTTATGTGCATGTGTGTGTACATTTATACGTAAGTGTGTGTGTGTGTGTGTGTGTGTGTATGTATGTATGTGTGGGTGCATGCGTGTGTGTACATTTACATATATGTGTGTGTGTGTGTGTGTGTGTGTGTGTGTGTGTGTGTGTGTATGTGTGTGTGTGTGTGTGTGTGTGTGTGTCTGTGTCTGTGTTAATGTGCGAACATGCCTGCATTATCCCACTGATGATTTCTTGACATTCTGCTGACATGTCAGGACACAGACTGTAAGCACTCTATCCCTCTCAGCCTTCTGCAGGGGATTTCAAATGTCACTTGTTGACAGCCGCTGAGTGGACAAAATGAATCCAAACACCCAGACTCCTCATACATAAACACACACACACACACAAACACAGACCCCACACAGACCACACACACACACACACACACACACACACACACACACACACACACACCCACACACACACACACACACACACACACACACAGACTCCACACAGACTCCACACAGACACACACACACACACACACACACACACACACACACACACACACACACACACACACACACACACACACACACGCACACACACAGGCTGGCTGGGTGGCTCTTTGGCCCAGCTAGCCTCCTCTGATAAATGCTTCTATTTGAATTTCAATCACTCCCTCGCTCTCGGCCCACCTGCTGACATTTGCCTGTGTGATGTTTCTCTCTCCGTCAGACACACAAACACCATTTGTTCTTTTTCGCAGGAATGGCCCCTCTTTTACAAAACTCCATTTCTGTCATCTGATAAGACGTGTGTTGAAGGGAGTGTGTGGGGGGGGGGGGGGTCTCTTATGCTATGTCGCTTTCATTGATTCTCTCTCGCTTCCTTTCTCTCTCCCTCTCTCTCTCTCTCTCTCTCTTTCTCTCTCTCTCTCCTCTGCTTTTAGTCTGCCATTCGCAGAAGTATGACAGAGAGTCCTGATAAAGAAATAATATGCCTCTTCAGTTGTCATATCCAGCTCACACAGGGAATTAATGTAAGCCCTTATGGCTGTCAAATGATCTATAATAGATGCTGAACAGATGTTTTAGACAGCAGAAGCACTTGAGAAAAATTGGAGTTGGAGTTCTTCAAATAACCTTGAGTCCTACCAGCTAGTCATCTCAGTCCTAAGCAGGCATTGACATAACTGGTGTTCAGAATAGGATGTGCTTTTCAATTACTGTAAACTGCAGAGGAGATTTATCTTTCAGAAGACGTGCACCCTGACCCAGATAGGAGAACATTGCGTAGTCTGCCTGCCACACATCAGCGCTGTCTGAGTTTAACCCAAGAATTCAAAGAATTAATCAGAATCAGAATCAGAATAGTATTTATTGCCAAGTAGGTTTACACCTACCTGGAATTTGTTCTGGTGCGTAGGTGCATACAGTGAACATAAAAACATACAAACACAATAAGTACTACACATAACATAAAAACATAAAAACAAACTAAGTACTACACATGAGAGAAGTA
>NC_045174.1:16586442-16631442 GCF_900700415.2 Clupea harengus | reverse complement strand
CAGCATCGTTTCTTGAATCAACCTTTCATCTCTGCCAATCCATTTTCTCCCTCGGTGGTACCACTTTAAAGGGGCCGTTTTTTAAAAACCCAGTGGCCATGTCGTGCCAAAAAACCTCCCCCCCCCCCCGAGATCCTGGGTCCTGGGCTATAAAATCTGAGGGGAGTTCAATTTGTGTGCCTGCAGGGGGGACTGGCCTTGGCAGGCGTCGCTATGGCTGCGCTCCCAGTCCAGGGGGAGCCATCCGCTGTGTGGAGCCACCCTCATCAACGCCTGCTGGGTGCTCACCGCCGCACACTGCTTCAGGAAGTGAGTGGCGACACCTGCTGGTGGGGAAGGGGAAGGGGAAGTGCGAGGGGGGGGGGGGGGGGCTTGTTTTGAAAGCTGTTGAGGAAAAAAGTCAAGACTGTTGAAGTGATTGAAATTTTGATATCTGTTTATTGAATGTATCTTTTGTGCTTTTGTTATATTTAAGGTATTGTAACTTATTGCATAGAATGAACAGTTAGTGATACACACATGACGTAATACTCTTTATGACATAATAATAGTGGGAAATAAAATCAGGGTAGTCACATAAATTATAATTTATTATGAAATGTGCAACATTTGTATTATTAATTAAGGTGAAGTAGCCCATAGATAATAAACATAAAAATGATAATATTTTTGTAAATGTTCAGGTTTGGCACCGACCCGTCTCGTTACCTGGTTCGCCTGGGCGACCACCACACCACCGAGCAGGACGACTTTGAGCGTATGCTCTCGCCCGAGCACATCATCGTGCACAGGAAGTTCGCACCCCAGAGCTGGGAGCATGACATCGCCCTGATCAGGCTGCGAGGCACAGAGGGCAAGTGCGTGGCCTTTAACCCCCACACCAATGCAGCCTGCCTTCCTGCTCAGGGCAGCAAGTGGGGCAAGAGACCTGCCTCCTGTGTCATCACTGGCTGGGGGGTGTCAGGTATGGAATATCAATACTATTACTGTTAATGCTACTGCTAATGCTACTACTGCTGCTCCTACTACTATTAGTACTACTGCTGCTGCTGCTACTGTTACTACTACTATTACCACTACTACTTCTACCACTAATAACAATAATAATAATAATTACAATCTGTTTTTCATCCTTCTTTTTTATCCTCACCTATTCTTTCCATTAATTTACTTGTTTTCTCCTGTTCTCACATAATCAATCTGATCCTCTCCTCTCCTTCCTCTCCTCTCTTCTTCTCTTCTCTGTTCTCTTATATTCTCTTCTCTCCTTTCCTCTCTGCTCCTCCCCTTCCCTCATCTTCTCTCTACCCCCCTCTTCTCTCCTCCCTCCCCTCCTTTCAACCCCCTCTTCTCCTCTCTTCCTCTCCTCACCCTCTTCTCCTCTCCCTTCCCCTCCCCTCCTCTCTCCTCTCCCTCCTCTTCTCTCTCTTCTCCTCTACCCTCCCCTCCCCTCTTTTCCACCCCCTCTTCTCTTGTCCCCTCCTCTCCTCTCCCCATCATCTCCCACTCCTCCTCTCCTATCCTTTCCTCACCCTCCTCTCCTCTCCTCTCTTCCCTCCTCTTCCTCAGACTCTGAGGAGCCCGCCTTCCTCCAACAGGCTTGGGTCCCGCTGCTCCCCGGCGGTCAGTGCAAGAAGCGCTACGGCGAGCGCTACACCAGCCACAGCATGCTCTGTGCCGGCACCCTCTCCGACCGCCACCGCGCCGACAGTTGCCAGGGCGACAGCGGCGGCCCGCTGGTGTGCCAGGCCGAGGGCGAGCGCTGGGTGCTCACCGGCGTCATATCCTGGGGTCACGGCTGCGGCGACCCTTCCTCGCCCGGCGTCTACGCCCGGGTCAGCCGCTACCTGCCGTGGATCGAGCAGGTCACGCACAGCACCGCCCCGCTCCAGGTCTGAGCTCCCGGCCACACCACTAGCCCTCCGGCTGGCTTCACGAGACTATCTGGAGGCGGGGTTGATTAAGAGACAGTGAGCCTGCTCAAAAAAAAAAAGAAAAACGACGACGACGTGCTCTACGCCAATGCCATAACAGTCTGGGATCGTCCAGTTGAACGTCACTCTACTCTACTCTACTTTTTTCTCTTACTCAGACGTTATCAGAAGCTGGTTCTTGCATTATAAGCCAGCACTTTGGTTATATATATATAACAAAGAAGGGCAACAAAAATCTTTCAGGCAGTCTTTCAAGATTCTTCTCTCAGTCCAGACCGTCTTGAGCTATAGTGTGTCTTTTGGTCTATTGTACATTAAAATGTCTTAGTTGCTATCAGGAGGCCACAGTGCATGTTAACTCTATGTATGGTATCTTCAAAAAAAGAGAAAAGCCATTTGTGTACCACTGTCTGAGCCTTTAGCATGGTAGAGAATGGCAGTGTGGATTCATCATGAAACTGGCAGGTGAATGGATAGGGTCAGTGCTTTCTGTTTCAATGACTGTAGGTGTTCACTGGATGTGCAGTATAGTCATTCTTACCATACAAGCGGGCTGGTAGTCTTCAAACAACACTCACTGATTCAAATTGGGTGAGAAAGCCTCCACAACAGTGGTCTCAGAATTCGCCACACAATATCTTTTCATACAAGTGCTCTCTTTGGGTAGCCTATGCAGGTTGTTCATCATCTAAACTAACGACGCCTCTTCTGAGTTCAAGAAGTGTGTTATTGTGATGTTAACAATTCAATAATTGGACTTATGAATTGAACATATTACGGGAGTAGCGAAAGAGTATTTTTGGTAATACACAATGGACGCGTTTAGGAAGTTACTTTTACAGTAGCAAGATCTCGGCTGCGCACGCAGGGGTAACGAGAGGACAAGTTGTCAGTGGATTTAGGTGCGTATTCTTATAGACTTATACTCTTTTTTTCCGTAGTGTTGTGGTCTAGACGACGTGGTCCGAGTAAAGACTGTAAACAGATTTCTGGTGCATAGCGTTTTTTTTCTTCCGTAACAGACTAGGACGCTTGTAATAATGTCGTGTTTCTGTTGTCACGAATAGCCACTTTTTCCAAGGTGCGGACTATTTTTTGCAATAGCTTTTCTCTAGTGCCATTATAAATGATGCGAATGTTTGCTCCTTAATATAAGTTGTTAATATTGGCTATTTATCATTTTGGGATAGCCCATCTCATACACAGTGTTGTTTTTTCAAAGGGTGCCAATAATTAGTCAACCATGTCTGTATTTTGTTAAAATTTTAGTTTGAGATGTTGTGTAATGATTTTGAAAAGGGCGCAAGTGTTCGATATGCTTTGCAGAAAGCTGCGTGTACGTGAATGCCCCATTAGGTGGCGACATTGTGTTATTGATTGGGACAACTTTGGTGTGAAATTTCAGGATTGTTGATAAACTTTACCTTACAGGAGAGGAGACGTGTACAAAAGTATTCCATCCAAGTCATTGCGATGGACTTTTAGGGGAAACGTGGGTTTGTTGAAAGGAAGTAGACTATTGTTATGAATCACAGGCTACTAGATAGCCTAGACCTAATCTGTGAAATGTCTCTTCCACCCACTGAAAACGTTTATTTGTCCCATTCCGACTTATTCATGAAACATGTTTTTATTCGAATGAAGTCTCTGTGTAGATATCTCCATTGTAAGTGCATCTGGTGCAGTAACGTATCCATCATGTGACAGCAAGACTTTTATTTGTATTTGTGTCAATGGTCTTTTCTCGAGTTCTCTCTGCGGTTCTCTCTCGAGTACGTAATGCAAACGTGATATGATTCCGAGCGATCTGAGTTGCCTGTGTCCTCGGAGGCATTTCATCCCCTGCCGCCCTGCCCTTTACCCGAATGATGCCTGCACCGTACCCCTTGTCATCACCGGAATGGATCTAAAGAGCCCTTCTTGACCCAGCCTTCTTCACTCGAGTTCTTCATGCCGTAAAGGGTTAACCGAGGACGCTTATGGAAGACGGAGGAAAGAGTTGCATGTCATGCATTAATTTGTCTGGTCGTTTGTGGTGTTTGATGTTTCATGCCATCATTCTTTGACAGGCTCTGATAATGAAACGGTAATGAAATAAAATGCTATCAGTATTTCCATGTGAGACAAGTGCCAAAATAAATGAATTCTCGTGACACATCCTGCTTTGTCGTTGTGTTTCATCAAAGAGCAGTTTAGTTTGTTTCAAAACAAAAAATGTGTTGCCATCATAGCAGTTTTTAACAGCTATGCAAGCACAGTTCTATGAGTTTGAGCCGAGGTGTGCAGTTCACGTGCAACCGGAGGATTGTGCTTCATAACGGGAGGTGGCGATATTGAAGCAAGATGGAGATTCCAGGCTGCTCGCGGAATATTTTAACTGAAAGAAATTATTAATAATAATTATTATTATTATTATTATTTACCAATCTGCTGGTATTTTCAATTACTCATGTAACCTACCACGAAGACTTTTGGTTGATCGGGAGATAGGGTTTTCATTTGTAATCATACACATTGTGTTCCAGTGATCTATAAGATGGCCCGCAGGTGTAGCTAATGTGGCATTGTGTAAAAACGTATCCAAACCATGTTAGGTATGTCAGTAAGGGTAACCTTCACACTACATCTGTGGCTCTTCAACCCATCAACCTAAAGCCGCTGAGACAGTGAGAAGGTAAACAAAAATGAGGCGGACTTCGTGCCGGGGCGGTGTTTGAGGGTCCCTCCCATACTCCGGGCGTACTTGGTAGGCGCCTATCAGCGGCGCCTGACCATCGGAGAATGAAGATGGCGGAGAAGCATAGGATGCGTTCGAGCAGCATCTCAAAGTTGTAGTTATAAATTGCGTCATTTTAACTTGGCTCATTTTGGTGGGGACGTTCAGGTGGACTGCTTAACAACTAGGAAACGGTGAGTGGATGCTTTCATTTCTGCAGCGGCAGCGGCAGATATATTCGTTGCGTTTGAAAGGTAGCCTGCCAGCTCTACTGGCATGACCTCACTTGCTATGTGGCATGCGAGCAGAATACGCTAACCTAGATAGATAAAATAGCGTTAGTCACATTGTAACGTCAGTGGACGTATTGCATTTGAGGCAACTAACTGCAGTTGCATTGAGTATTGCTTCGGTGTTGGAAGCGACTTGCGTTTAAGACGTCTGTTTGGACGCACTGTTGTCTGTTGCTTCAGAAAGTTTGCTGTTTGTCCGACAGCTATGCGCTCTACCTCACACGTAAAGTCGCTTTGAAAATAGGCGTATTTATTAAGTGAGTAGTTGTAAATGTAAATATACATATACTGTAGCCTAATAGTCGTTCTCTATTGCATTTCGCTCTTTCGAAAGTCTACCTTTAATGAGTGCTAGACGTCTATATGGCAATATGTGCCTTATACACGTTTTTTCCATAGCCCAAGGGTTTTCTTGTACGAACACTAAGAAATCGACACACTGACACACAAATCAATAACACGTTTTGTACAAGTTGTATATTAAAACCGTATGCTAGTTCCTGTGTGTTGATTGTAAACATGTTTTGGAAAGTGGTTGGACTGACTTGGCCAAATATAAACACGTTAGTAAGAGATGTAGCCTTCAATTACGTTCCCTCTTGGTTAATGCTGAGATTCAGTCTTGTGGCAATACTAGGCACAAGCCTACATTCACATTTTTCTTCAACATTCCGTCTCTTCAGTCTGGTCTCTTTCTTCACATTTCTACGTCAGAAGTAGGCCTACGGCAACTGACACTGGCCAACAGAATCAATCAATCAATCAATAATTCAGGGACCGACTTCAGGCTATTGTTATTATTATAGACAACGTAGGCGAGGGGATACATTTTGAGTCGCAGTCAATGAAGTTACAACTTTAAGAAAGAGGACGAGCAGGTTTAATTATAGGCCTGTCACAGCCTTTAATTTAGTTCACTAAAGGTCTTTGTGATGTGACTGAACACTCAACGAATGTCGTGGGCTAGAGAAGAATGGGAGTCTACTGGGTGCATCATGATGTCCATAACTTGTCATTAAAAAAAAGAAAGCTGCTGTCTGTGTATGCAAATTAATGTGCGCGACAATGCGTTTACCAAAATGGCATTGTAATATGGCCTTTGGACTCCTCTCACTGTCAATGGGCTGATGTTCGCTCCTCAGGGACCAACACGCACTGCGTGAGATCTAAGTAAAGTTGGGTTCTGTTGTGCGATTGCGACGCCCAGATAAAGACTACCTTTACTGCTTAAACGGTTGGCGAGATTGTGTCCCGATGGCTTTTTACCAGGCTGCATGCATGACTGGCCACTTGATAAAGAAAGACTATATTCACACGAGCATCTCAAGGCTGTGCTAAGGTATCGTCCTTTCGTAAGAGCGGCACTGTTGCGCATCGGAAGTCTCTCTCGTTCTTTCTATCTGTCTCGATATCTCCTCCGGTGTTTGTCCCTTCTTGTGATCCAATGCTTTTTAGGTACTATTTCTACGCCCAACACACACTTTAGAGTACCGTTTCTCACTTTATCATTGGACAGGAAAATTAAGTACCAGACGAATGTTTTTTTTTTGTGTGAAACACTGGCACAGTACACAGTAGACGATGATGGATTTTGCATTGTTAAAAAAGTAAAAACGCACGCCTGTTACTGCCAAGAAGTAATTGATTTGTAAAATGAACATAGTCGGTGTTGATTTTCGATTTGTATCGGCTGTCTGGCGATGAATCAGAGTGATGAGGTGTCTGACTTTCAATTCCTGCCACCGGTCTGTCTCGCACTGTCTGTCAAAACAAGACGGTAAATCATCGGCCCTAGTCGTAGCTTCATCTCTGCATTGGCGCGTTCATTCTACCTCACGCTCCTGTTCCAGGCGTCTTAATTAAGCTAAATGCGTAAAAGACCGGATGATTGAGTCCTAAAACTTGATTTCCTCCCCTCCAAATTGTCACGATGGCAGATGTGGGGGAAAAAGGGAGATGTGTGCTGGGAGTTGAGGCTTTTTGCCGCCTGGAGCAACTGTCACCTCTGCTTTGTGTGGCGGTAGCCTGTCAGCATGGCAAATGGAGCGCGAGAGAGTGCGTGGGGAGGCAGTGGATTGCCGCTTTTGCAGGGCATCAGTACGGGATGGTGGCAAGGAGGAGATGGACTGGAGAATGGGGGTGGAGAGGGAATCAGTGAAGTGGGTGGGGGGATGGGATGGGGGTGGCACCGCGGGGAGCAACAGAACTGTCTGGTCAGAGATCAAATTGTGGAACTGCCGGGAAGCAGGCATCCATTATTCATCTGTTTTTTTCACTTGTAGTGGAAAGTGGAAAATGTGGTTTGTGTGTGTGTGTGTGTGTTCTCCTTTCGTCCTTTCTGCCTATCGTCCCCCTCCTCTGTGAGGCTTTGATGACAAGTGCCAGCATGTGTGTGTGCATATAAGTGCCAGCATGTGTGTGTGTGTGTGTGTGTGTGTGTGTGTGTGTGTGTGTGGTGAGGAGGCTGCGACGACACCTGTTTCTCTCTGATGATAGCGTGGCCCTGTTTCTGAAACTGTGGCACCTCCATGCCCCAGTCCTGCTCTGCTGTGCTCTGCTGGAGATGAACAGGCTCAGCTCGGCCTTGGAACACTAGTGGGTAAATGTTGAGGTCTGGGTGCTGAGTGCAGTCTCTCAACACCTTGATGCTGCGAGCCATCAGACAGATTTTTATCGTTTTATTTTTATAGTAGATTTGGATGGGCTCTTCGATTTTTTTTGCCCCCTGCCGCACACATTAATCCTTTCTTTATTTGTGGTCGGACACCTTCACCTTGGAGAGAGAACGAGATCTAGAAAGGGCCAAAGCTTCTACTCCCCCAGCACCCTGGACTGCTATGAGATCGATTGCTTGTTTGAGCCAGCAAGATGAGCTAAGACAGACAGACAGACAGACAGACAGACAGACAGACAGACAGACAGACAGACAGACAGACAGACAGACAGACAGACAGACAGACAGACAGACAGACAGACAGACAGACAGACAGACAGACAGACAGACAGACAGACAGACAGACAGACAGAGTTAGAATGGAATGAGTGAGGGCAAGAGGGAGAGAAAGATGAGTGTCAGAGTGAGAAACATTGTGCGTGTCAGAGAGAGTGAGGGGGGAGAGAGAGAGAGTGGGGGGGGGGGGGGGGGGGGGGGGGGGGGAGGGAGAGACTGACACAGTGATGGAGGAACAGGATGTCAGTGAGACGGTGAGAGACAGTCGGAGGGGCAGTGAGACAGTAACAGGCAGACAAAAACAGATACAGTCCCAAGTCACTGCAAGTCCCTTCTACATTCAACAGCATTGCTGCAAAAATAATGGCAGTCTGGCCCTCAAAGCACAAACACACACACACACACACACACACTATGAATATTTCATCTTCTCTGTGGATTTACATGCCATTTCTCTGCCCGCCAAGTTTTAACTGATGTGAGATATATGTGCAGGAGCTCTCTCTCTCTCTCTCTCTCTCTCTCTCTCTTTCTCTTTCTCTCTCAGTCTGAATCTGCAGTTGCCCCTCTGCCTATTCTGCTCTCCGGCAGATTCCCATTCAAAAAGGGCTTTATTGGCATAAGATAAACCCACTTTGTATTGCTAAAGCATTTCTGACTACACTGATAGTTTTGGGGGGAAAAAAAATCTCTCTCCCTCTCCTGTTCTCACCTTAATTATCCCTGAACTGCATTTCCAGGTACAGTCAGCACGCACAGTTCGTGTTTCACCTGACACGACCAGGGACATGTCTTTACTGGTAACACACACACACACACACACACACACACACACACACACACACACACACACACACAGATGCAAAATGCTGTCAGAATACAGTTGGATAACAGAAACACACTGATGTTTATATTCTGTTACTATTTTCAGTCCTCCTCAGAAATGCTCTGGCACAACAAATGCTATTATACCAATAAGTCTGAATAGAGTGAGACTTTTGGGGGTGTTCCATTGGCACCTTTGGGGGTGTTCCATTGGCACTCTTGGGGGTGTTCCATTGGCACTCTTGGGGGTGTTCCATTGGCACTCTTGGGGGTGTTCCATTGGCACTCTTGGGTTGTTCTATTGGCACTTCTGGCCTCGCTGAGCCCGCATCTGCATTTCCATTACAATCTGATGGGCACCAGACTGTGGACCTTCTTCTGAGCAGGGCCAAACCGCGCCGGGTCTGCCTCCAAACCGCGTTGGATCCGCCTCCAAACCACACTGGATCCGCCTCCACACCACACTGGATCCGCCTCCAAACCACACTGGATCCGCCTCCAAAACGCGCTGGATCCGCCTCCTAATGTGCAGAATGATGTCGAAGATGTCCGCTCTTTTGTTCTCTATTTTTGAATATTAGGACACTTCGAATAGGCCCTGATGTATCCCTTACTTAAAGCCACACCCTCATGCAACCCTGATGTATCCCTTACTTAAAGACTTACAGATCCATGCTGTACTTGGCTGATTTGCTAAACTGAGTGAAGCCAGGACAAGCACATCTGAGGATGGGGGGAGAGGGAGAGGGAGAGGGAGAGGGAGAGGGAGAGGGAGAGGGAGAGGGAGAGGGAGAGGGAGAGGGAGAGAGAGAGAGAGTAGTGTCACCATCTTCAGATACACTGATGCCAGATAAGACTGATGCTTCTATCTTCTCTTTCTGGGAACTGGTGTTGTGTGATTGGCCTGATACCGGCCTCCTATCGTTCCCTCTTCTTGGAAAACCTGGAAGAATAAGGTGATAGGAAGTGGTAGATCCTTCAGATGTTTTAGATGTTGGACTACAACTGAATAATGTTCAAAGGCAAACCTAAGCCCCACATCCATTTCACATTGTAAGGGAAAGAGATGATATTTCCTGTGCACAAGGATCACCGTGCTGTGATGTCTGTGTCTGTTACTGTGTCTGTGTGAGGGTGCTTGCATATAGTATAGTACACCTGTTAGTAGAGTAACAGGCAGTCTTTCTTTCCTGAGAGTTAGATTCTCTTTTCAGTCTGCAGAGGCAGTATTAACGTAATTACATGTATGAAAGAATTAAAGGCCTGCTGCCACCGCAGGTGCACAATACTACACTGTACTGGTGTTTACGCAGTGCTCCAAGAAACCCATGAATAGAGGTTGTGCTAAATGAATGCATAATGTGTGTACGTTTTATTTAAGGCTAGACACTTAGGTCCACAATCCCAGTTGATGGCACTCTTAGTTTGACCACTCAAGCGGAGATGCATGGTTTGCTAAACAGACACACCATAGACGTCTTAACCCTGCAGCAACTCACAGCCCACAAATGAAAGGGAAAGAGCTTCTAAGAGGCCACTACAGAGCCTTACTGAAGTGGACTTTCTATTGTGAGTCATCTCTCTCTCTCCCTCTCTTTCTCTCTCTTGCTCTCTCTTTCTCTCCCTCTCACACTCTCGCTCGCTCTCTTTTGCTCTTGCTCTCTTTCTCTCTTGCTCTCTCTCTCTCTCTCTCGCACACTCTCTCTCTCTCTCTCACTCACACACACACACTCTCTCTCTCTCTCGCTCTCTCTCTCTTTTCTCTCTCTCTTTCTCTCTCTCACACTCTCTCTCTCGCTCTCTCTCTCCCTCTGATGTACACCTTTCTGAATCCCACTGGTGTCATGCTCCTTTCCCATCCACTTTAGATGTTTATCTCCATCACTCCATCTGGAAATGGAATGTGTCCATCAAGATGGCAGAGCCACAGTCCTGCTGAGCCGGGGAGGGAGGTGGAGGGAGGGGGGGGGGGGGGGAGGGGAGGGGGGGGGAGGGGAGGGGGAGGGGAAGGGAAGGTGACTTTGAAAAATCCTCAAAAGCTCTGAAGAATCTCGGAGTGACACAGAGTGAGGGTGTCAAAGATTCAGGTAATCTATTTGTTGACAAAAATAAGGCGGCTTCTAAAATGAATTCCGATGGAACAGTGAAAATGGGATATTTCCCGATATTCAGGGACATTCTGGCTTGCGTCCTTGGTACACTGCTAGGAATATATACGTATATAAAAAACAACAAATGTAGAATGCAAAGTAATGCCCCTTTTACATTTGTATGTTTTCACCCAACATGCTATTGCACTTGCTCCATGAATAAGTGAGGTCAATATCACAATTTATTTCAATGCATCACAATATCTGAATCTCACAACATGATGTGGGTCAGTCAACAACCCTTTGAATAGGAACTAGATATAAATTGCAACAGGAGCTACATTACCTACATAGAGCCGAAAGCTAGCAACTCCATTTCTAAACTGAGTAAATGATGGAGCATCCCAAACATAAAATTACAGTTAAACAGGCCTGATTTGGGAAATCATTTGACTGATGTTTTAAAATAACAGACTGAATTAATTAAGACATCAGAATTGTAAGTATTTAAAGCAAGATAAAAGAACCCTCATCTAGGTCCCTTTTAAACACCTTTAAAGACCTTGAAGTCTTGAAGTTCTATAGCGCTGGTTCTCTAGGGGCTGTTCTGGTAGCTGTTCCGGACGGTTCCATCTCATATCAGCTTCTGTCAGCACAGCATTTCTTTGTGTGTGTGTGTGTGTGTGTGTGGCTTTTTTCTCCAAGCCTTTTAGATATGCAATGGTGTAGGGACGGAGACAAGGCTGAAGCACAGGAAAATCTGACGAGAGTGCACTTTTTAATCACTCTCTTGTCAGTGTCTCTCACACACACACACACACACACACACACACACACACACACCCCTTCCCCTCTCTGTCTGGCCCCCCGGGGACTCCACTGTCGCTTGTCATTCACACTAATGCACTCTTTTAATCAGAGCTGTGTAAACAACACGGATTGGCCTCACTCCCCCTGCCACTAAACGACAGCTGTACGCACCGTGACCCCGAGTCCATTAAACCCTTACACCCCAGTCCCCCCACCCCCCAAAGTAAACAGTTCCCATGTTTGTGCTATCATTTGCCTCAGTGTTAGCGTGGTTTGTATTTGAATCTCGTAACCTCATGTTTGCATGACAGCACAGATCGTGACAGTCAGACGTAAGTCTACGTCTTAACTTCCAGATGGCCACCATTTAAAGGAGGCTCTTGCGCCGACCCGGTGAGAATCTGCGCCAGACATATGCCGGACGTGGGCCGGGCGTGGGCCGGAGTCGGCAGATATCAGGTGTTGTGTTACAGGAACATGTTTCTGTTGTCTTTACAGTCGTGTGTGTGTGTGTGTGTGTGTGTGTGTGCGTGTGCCATCAGAGTGATTCATTATAGATGCGGGAGCCACATTTGCATTTATTTGCATATATTTGCATGATAACGTTCCAGGCACATTTTGTCATTTTTCAACGTTTGATGGAATGTATGTGACCACAGTATGGGAGAGGGAGAGGGAGATGGAGACATTCTGATGGACAGAGGATGGTCCAGGATGAGGATGAGGATGAGGTGACAGTCCTGAGTTGTTGATCAGACTCTGAGGCACCTGAGCTGGCACACAGAGATGGTACAGGCCAGCCATCCCAGCGGCTGCAGTCACACTTGTCACTGGAGTGAGATCTCAGTCACACAGAGTGAGTGAGTTTCTTTTGACATTTACGGTGACATTTAGCGAGTTAGCACACTTTTATTCTCTAGTATTGTACAAAGATGCATCTTTATCAGTGCTTCCTGGTGACAGTGAGTGAGTGAGGTGAGTGAGTGAGTGTTCCTGTTCACATTTAAATTGACATTTAGCTAGTTAGCACACCAAAGAAAAAGTTATCCACCAGTATTGTGGAGCTCCACATCTTGATCACCATCATCTTGATCACCATCATCTTGTGCTCCCTGGATTTGGAACCCATGATGGGCAACCAGCAAAGTGCCAAGCAGCGGGCAAAGTCTTTTGCACACAAACTAAAGCTAAATTAGCCAAATAATTTGGCTTTAGTGTACATGCAAGGCCGATTTTGCTTGCTGCTCATTGCTCGTTGCTTGTTGCTGATTGCTCGCTGCTCCTTGCGTTGTTTTGTCTTACTAATTGTTATGATGGCTTACTATGGCCATGGCCATGAATATGAACTTGAATTCAATTTCCCATCCTGGGACGTCTGGCATTGGTTGTGGTGAGGTAGCTGTTGGATGGGGGAAGAGAGAGAGAGATGGAGGGAGAGAGAGATGGAGGGAGAGGGAGAGGGAGAGAAAGAGGTGGAGAGCAGTGGAGAAAAGCTCCTTTGTTCCGCTTCTCTTTTGAACAAATACAGGATTGGCTCTGGAGTCCCCTCTCCTCGTTCACGGGCATACGTGTGTGTAATGAGATCCTCCACTTTGCCATTGTGCTTTTGGCTGCACTCACAATGGGATTTTCTGTCACTCTCTCTGGCTCTTACACACACACATACACACACACACACCTCTCCACCATTCTCTTTCATTCCATATCCCTCTGTCCCTGCCCGCCTGTCTGTTTGTCTGACTCCCTCACACTCCCTCTCTCTCTCTCTCCCTCTCTCTCTCTCTCTCTCCCTCTCTCTCTCTCCCCCCCTCTCTCTGACTCCCTCTCTCTTTTTCCCGTGGTCTCGTGAGAACCTGGGACCAGCCAGGGGCTTTGACGCTACCAGATTATGTGTTGAATATTCTCTTCAAATGAGAAACAGGTGGTGCAGTAGTAGGGGAGGAACGGAGAGAAGGAAGAGAAGAAAAGAGAGAAAAGAGGGGGACGAGACTGAAAGATTGTGGAAGAGAAAAAGAGCCCTGATCTACTCAGCAGTCAAGTCAAAGGCAGCGACCTTTGAAAGGGGCTTAAGGAAAAGGCACTTCTATTGTGAAGCGGATGAATGAACAGTTACTGTGTGTGTGTGTGTGTGTGTGTGTGTGTGTGTGTGTGTGTGTGTGTGTGTGTGTGTGTGTGTGTGTGTGTGTGTGTGTGTGTGTGTGTGTGTGTGTGTGTGTGTGTGTGTGTGGTTACACACCTAGTATTACTCTCAGTGGGTAGTCAGGGTTCCAGCTCAGGTCATGTGATTGTACAAAAATTCCTAGGTTCACCCAATCCCTACACACACACTCACTCACTCACTCACTCACTCACTCACTCACTCACTCACTCACTCACTCACTCACTCACTCACTCACTCACTCACTCACTCACTCACTCACACACACACGCTTATACATGCTCATTCCTCGAGTATTTTTAGTACATACATGCACACACTTGCATAACTAGCACCATCATCACCGTCTCTGTGTCTCTCTTGCACACACACACACACACACACACACACTTTCTCTCTCCCCATTGGCATTTCTACTACTAGTAGTAGTAGTAGTATCAGAAGAGCGTGGGGCTTCTCACTGTAGAGATTAATCTCTTCTGTCCCCAACCCTCAGGAGGATGTTCTGCTGCCTTTCTCTCCCTCCCTCTCTCTCTCTCTCTCTCTCTCTCTCTCTCTCTCTCTCTCTCTCTCTCTCTGCTTTCCCTGAGCTGTAGGGATTTGCAGAAAAGGACCCCCCCCCCCTCCTCCCTTTTTATTTCTCCAGACCCCTGCCTGTCGCTGCTCCCCCTCTGTCTCTGGTGTACAGGGGTCTGTTCTCTCTCTCCCTGTGTGTGTGTGTGTGTGTGTGTGTGTGTGTGTGTGTGTGTGTGTGTGTGTGTGTGTGTGTGTGTGTGTGTGTGTGTGTGTGTGTGTGTGTGTGTGTGTGTGTGTGTGTGTGTGTGTGTGTGTGTGTGTGTGTGTGTGTGTGTGTGTGTGTGTGTGTGTGTGGCCTATTTACGTGGGCAGAGGAGAGTGTGTCGGACTCCTCCATTTTTGAGGTCGTCGGGAGAAGCTGGGAGGGTGTGTTGGATGGGGCTGCCGTGCTAATGGTGTGTGTTTTTTAGCAGGTGATCCTCAAAGGCCTACTTTCTGCTGTTACTGCTGCTCTGACCCTGAGAGCGGGTTCTCTCTCTCCCTCTCTCTTTCTTTTTTACCTCTCTCTCTCTCTCCTGCTCTTTCTTTTCCTCTATTCCTTTTTCTTTCTATCTCTTGCTCTCTCTCTCTCACCTTCTCTCTAATGTCCCCTCCCCTGTGAGCTTGTATTATTGGACTCATTATCTTTGTAGTATTTCTGTCTCCACCTACCTGTTACCTGTGTGGTCCTCTCTGGGCCAATACCAGCGGGCTTCATTATTTTAGCTCATCAGGCTTTTTGCTTTTCATCACTCCTTTGTCTCCCAGTCCTGTGTGGAAAGTTAAGTCTGTCTGGCTGGGCCAGCTCTTATTTGGAGTTCAAGTCCATTACACACACACACACACACACACACACACACACACGCGCGCACACACACAGTTAAGTCTGTTTGGCTGTACTGGTTTCCATTTGGAGTGGAAGTCCATCTCACACACACACACACACACACACACACACACACACACACACACACACACACACACACAGTTAAGTCTGTTTGGCTGTACTGGTTCCCATGTGGATTGCAAGTGCACCACAATCGGACACACACACACACACACACACACACACACACACACACAGTTAAGTCTGTTACACACACACACACACTTAAGTGTGTTTGGCTGTACTGGTTCCCATTAGGAGTGCAAGTGCATCTCATTCAGACTTTAAGTGTGCAGACATGAGTGTAGCTCAGTAGCCTACGCTACGCTACGCTTGGATGATGTGCAGTGCTAGTGTGTCACAGGGCTGCAGGGATGATATATGCAGCCGCTAGTGAGTCTGTTACTTATATTTACTTGTTGAATGATGCCAAACGTGGTAGTGGACCTGGTCGATGCTGCCTGGTGATCATATTCATGTCTGCCTTGGGTAGAGTCCTTGAAAACATGAAGTGAAAGCTGGAAAAAAGTGAGTGTCCTTGATGCAAACGTGATTTGGCGATTATAGAGCAGGCTATCAGGCTTATCAGACTTTCAGAAAGACTGGATGATGCTGAGAGCTGCTGTTCCTACCACTATCTTTCTAATTTAGCGTTCGCTAAATTAGCATTCACTGAGAAAAAGAAAGATGTTCTCTTGGACTGCTCTGGGCTTTCTAATTAGCAATTAATTACCCCCACATGGTGTGACGGGCAATTAATTACCCCCACATGGTGTGACGGGTATGAGTTTGTTGAACATGTTGCCCAACATGGTGTCCTTGCCGAAGAGACATGAGAAGTCGAGCTCTCTGCCAGATTGCACACACACACACACACACCCTTCACAGCTGCTTTTTGCTCTAATGTGTATAATGTCCCAGAGAATCGGATTCAAATAAATTGTATATATTTACTCATTTTATTTATTGTATATAAAGCAACTCTCAGTATAGGTCTGGTATGCACATATTTCTGTCGGGATATTAACACACATCCACACTGTTCGCAACTGCTGCTGCTAACACACAGCAAACTTGTGTATGATGCTTTTATTGTAATTATATCGGTGTGTAAAAAAAAAAGTATGTTTCTTGTGGTTGATGTGTTTTTTTTTCCAGTAAAGAGCAGTAATGTTACCTACTCCACATTCAGAGGTGTAGGTCTGTACAACAAGCATCTCAAATTGGGTTAAGGGGCCTCCTTAATGTAACTTCTGATGCAAACAGATCTGACAACCTTTTGTTGCTCTCTGTGATGATTTAGTCTAAGTTTCTAAAGTGTCTTTGCCCCTTTGCCTGAGATGGTTCTCAATGGCCTCCCCTCATTCCCACACTACAGTCGGTGGCTGTCACTCACACCTCAGTTTGTTTCTTGACCCCAGGAGTCTAAGCAACGTCAGGGTGAGGGCCTTTTTTCTTTGTGACCATAAGACCACCGTTTGGACCGTGTTTGGTGGTCACCGCGGCTGCTTTGTCATGTTTCTCATGCTCCTGGGCAGGATATATTGCAATTCCTTATGAGTGTGAAGAATTTGCATTGACTGCTTTTATGTATTTTATTTGACAGTTATTTTATTTCATTTTATACAAAGCACCTTACAGGACAGTGCAAGGAACTCCTATCAATATGGATCCTTTACCTTTATTCATTTAGCATATGCTTTTATCTGAAGCAACCCGCAGTATTACAGAGCTATACAGATTGTGTGTGTGTGTGTGTGTGTGTGTGTGTGTGTGTGTGTGTGTGTGTGTGTGTGTGTGTGTGTGTGTGTGTGTGTGTGTGTGTGTGTGTGTGTGCGTGCGTGCGTGCGTGCGTGCGTGCGTGCGTGCGTGCGTGCGTGCGTGCGTGCGTGCGTGCGTGCGTGCGTGCGTGCGTGCGTGCGTGCGTGCGTGCGTGCGTGCGTGCGTGCGTGCGTGCGTGCGTGCGTGCGTGCGTGCGTGCGTGCGTGCGCGCTCAAGCCCTCGACTTTGGTTTTGTTCGCATCTCCTGATCTATAGGGAAATCCAATAGCACAGTACGGCAGACGGGTGGAGGGCGGACCCATACTGTTCATTATGAGTGCTCCTTTGGCTGGAGCCTTCACTATGAATCATCCGGCGACCAGAGAGAGAGGCAGTGCAGGCAGGGTGAGGCCTAGCTTGAATGCTGGGGATGGGGGGGTGGGGGGGTACGGAGTTGGAGCTTAAGATGCCACTGATGGATTATTATGTTGGTGTGCTTCTGGGTGAAGGGGCTGAGTTTCCCTTCCTTTGGAACTACGCCTTAGACACAAGCAGCACATAGTTACATCTGTGCCGTAGACACAAGCAGCACATAGTTACATCTGTGCCGTAGACACAAGCAGCACGTAGTTACATCTGTGCCGTAGACACAAGCAGCACATAGTTACATCTGTGCCGTAGACACAAGCAGCACATAGTTACATCTGTGCCGTAGACACAAGCAGCACATAGTTACATCTGTGACATCATAGTTACATCTGTGAGCTCTTTCGCAGCTTTGCCTGGGTCACTTATTCTCACCCGTACTCACACAAATAAACACGTTCACAAATAAGCACAAGTACACACACAAACACAAAACATAGACATGCACACAAAGATACATATACACACGCGCGCACAGACATGCGCGCAAACACACACACACACACGCGCGCAAACACACACACACACACACACACGCACGCACACACACACGCGCACACACACACACACACACACACACAGAAACGCAAACAGACATGCATACACAGACACGCACACAGACACAGACACACACACACACACACACACACACACACACACGCAAACTGACATGCACACAGACTCTCGCTCCCATATACTATCTCTCAGCTTTGCATCGTTCACTTTATACGCTCTCACACACACACACACACACACACACACACACACACACACACACACACACATGCATATTCTTTTGCACATTCCTCTATGCTTTCTTTTCTTCGTCTTCTGCATTTCCACCTCGACTCACACCCCCTTTCTCTGTCACACTCTTTTCCCCTGCCTCCCTCACCCTCCTTCTCTCCCTCCCTCGCTCCCCCTCCCTCCTTCTCTCTCTCTCTCCCCCAGCCCTCCCTCTCTCCTCCTCCCTCCTCCCCTATCTCTCCCCCTACCTCCTTCTCTCTCTCCCCATCCCTCCCTCCCTCTCTCCCCCTCCCTCCTTCTCTCTCTCTCTCCCCATCCCTCCCTCCTTCTCTCTGTCCCCCCTCTTTGGCTCAAGCCTGACTGCAGTGCTAATAACTCTCAGACAGGCACCAGAGGCTGCAGCAGCAGCAGCGGTGTGGTTGTCACTGGCAGGATGACGGCCTCGTTGGCTTAGGCATCCGGCCAGGACTCTGCTTAGCAGGAGGTCAACAGAGGTGAACAGAGGTCAGCAGAGCTTGCCACAGGTCAACCAGCAGTCAGCCGTGGCAGCGTGGAACCTTCCGGAAGCCTGTGGTGTGGGGCTGAGGAAAGGTGGAGAGGTGGAGGAGAAGAGGAGAAGAGGAGGAGAGGTGGAGAGGTGGAGAGAGTAGTGTAATTGCAAGACAGCTAGTAGCTCAGTGATACAGTATTGGTTATTTCACCCTGCTGTTTTCAGTTTTTCTTTTTATTATTCATTTATCTCTGTCTGTCTGTGTCTGTGTCTCTGTGTGATGTTTTAATAGCACTTTTTTTATTATACTGTTATTACGATACCAACAGTGAATGTGTGTGTTTTTTAATTGAACTTTTTTTCATTATGCATTTATTGCGACACCAACTGTGTGTGTGTGTGTGACAGTGACAGTGACAGTGTCTCTGTTTCATTCATATTACATTTGAACTTTTTGATCTCACAATTTGCTTAGTGTTGTCATTGTCTGCCCAATGCATTGTGAACCGAGCTGGAATTATTGTCACTCGTTGACTGACACACGATAATTAAATAAAAGAGAATTTGGCAAAACATAAAACTGATTTCATAGGTCCCTAATATCGTGCTTCTGAAGAATATGAAACGGAATATTCAATCCTACACATATGTGATGAAGAGAGCATCCAGACCAAGATGGCCCACTTCAAAGAGATTCCAATCCTTCACATTTCACCCGGCTTAGAGAGTCACTCTTCACAGTGTCTTTACAAGCTTCCTAAGGCTTTAAGGAGATGTTAGTAGTGTCATAAGTCATCCAATATTTAGTTGAGATGGGAAGAAAGAGATGAGATACACACATATATATATATATATATATCTCATCTCTTTCTTATATATATATATGTATAGAGGGAGAGATATAATGTTAGATAGCTGGATAGATCCATACACAAACTTTCTTTTGCATATGGGGGGATATGGATTGGTTCATGTTTCGATTGTGTGAATACAGAAACGTGCCATGCTCAGAAAGTGATTGAAATTGAATAAAATAAACTATAAAAAAATACTTGAATAAATGCGTACTTGGATAGCTGGAGGAATCCACTCTGATGCGGTACTGGAGAGCACCAGAGAGGTCTAGAGAGCGGTCTAGAGAGAGGTCTAGAGAGAGGTCTAGAGAGCGGTCTAGAGAGAGGTCTAGAGAGAGGTCTAGAGAGAGGTCTAGAGAGAGGTCTAGAGAGAGGTCTAGAGAGCGGTCTAGAGAGAGGTCTAGAGAGCGGTCTAGAGAGAGGTCTAGAGAGAGGTCTAGAGAGAGGTCTAGAGAGAGGTCTAGAGAGCAGTCTAGAGAGAGGTCTAGAGAGCGGTCTAGAGAGAGGTCTAGAGAGCGGCCTAGAGAGAGGTCTAGAGAGAGGTCTAGAGAGAGGTCTAGAGAGCGGTCTAGAGAGAGGTCTAGAGAGAGGTCTAGAGAGCGGTCTAGAGAGAGAGGTCTAGAGAGAGGTCTAGAGAGAGGTCTAGAGAGAGGTCTAGAGAAGAATGTTTAAATCCTTGACCTCAAATATCTCCAACTCCAAATCACTTCTAGTTCTGTGCTGCTGAACTTGAGTGTGGGGTGTGTGTAAGTGTGTCAAAGGTCTGTCGTCTTAGTGAAGATTTAGTAGAGCTGTGTGTGTGTGTGTTTGTGAGTGAGAGAGGGAGTGCATGAATACGGGCGTGTTGAAGGCCCATCATTCAAGTGGAGATCCCCTTGCAGCGGATTTCCGCTCAAGGAACCTGGCAACCAAGCTGTGAGGCGTAAAGTCTGGCAACCCAGCTGTGAGGCGTAGAGCCTGCACAGCAGAAAACACTGGCACCTTTAACTCACTGCGAGCTGCTGTGGTCTGACTTATTGTCCTGGGGGCTACAGAAGTGAACTTTCCTGGGCATTGTGTGTGTGTGTGTGTGTGTGTGTGTGTGTGTGTGTGTGTGTGTGTGTGTGTGTGTGTGTGTGTGTGTGTGTGTGTGTGTGTGTGTGTGTGTGTGTGTACTTATATGAACTCTCACCGTGTGTGTGTGTGTGTACATATATGAACTCTGACTGTGTGTGTGTGCGTAAGTGTACATATATGAACTCTGACCGTGTGGTGTGTGTGTTTGTGAGAAATCCTGAGAAAATGGCTCCATTGTCAGCCCTTCCACTGTGGCTGAGGGCCAACAGTGTTTTCTTTCCTTGACACTTTAGATCTCTGGTGGGTCATTTGTTCCCTCCCCTCTCACTCTCCCTCTCCCCTATCTTTCTCACACTCTCTCTCTCCCTCACACTCTCCCCCCCATCTTTCTCCCTCCCTCCCTCCCTCCCTCTCTGTCTTCCCTTCTTCCTGCCCTGATACTTGCTCTTGCATTCCTTCCTCCTCTCTCTCTCTCTCTCTCCTCTCTCTCTCTCTCTTCTCTCCCCTCTGCTCTGCTCCTGTCATCTCTCTCTCTTTCTCCTACTGTCTTTCTGCCCTCTCTCTGACTTGTAGTTCTGTATCACACTTTCATTCTATCACTTCCTGTTCTTCTCACATACCCACACATCATCTCTCTCTTTCAGGGAAAGGTGTTGAAGCTTTTGATGGTTTATGTTTACAAAAAACTGTGTTTGTGTTCAGTTGTGAGCACGGGCAGACGGGGCGTGAGTATTATATGATGGCCAATTTCCTGTTTGGGCAGGCCAAGGCAGGCCCACAAAGCAACAAAATGAAGGCCAGGACATTGACTTGATTTAATATCTATGTTTAAGTTTAAATATCTATGGTATTTAAATCTAGTGGTGGTGTTCTACACCTTCTACGGAGAACGTGGCTCAGCTCAGGGGGGGGGGATGGGGTCGCAAGGAGCGGATCATTTCTATTGATTATGATCATGATTATTGATCTTTGGAGGCTTGTGTACAACTTGTGAAATAGACAGATTATTTTCAATGGTATTTAAATGGTTTTCAAATGTTGTTTTGTAAATAAATAAAGGGTTTTAAAAAGTCGAAAGTCTCCTTCTCTCACTCACTCGTATACACGTTATCCTCCCAGTCTGTGCTGCTCAGTGTGGTTTTTCTCCAAAGCAATCAAGTTTTGGAACCATAGGACAGGTACAGTGAGTGAGAGAAATGTTTTCCTTCTCGCATATTGTCTTGGCCCAAAGCCAAAGCCTTTGTTTCTTCTTCTTTTTTTCTCTTTCTACATCTTTTTCTCTTCCTGTCTTTAGTTCTTTCTCTCTACAAATATTATAAATATTAATATTAAGTGTGCCATGTGGTAGAGCCAACTATGTGACCATTTTCAACCCTGAGACACTCTTTACATTTCTTTATTTGTATTATATATGTGTTATTGTATATGTTTTCACTCTCATTTTTCTGTCTGTCTGTCAGCAGGATTACACAAAAACTACCTTTTGAATTATGAATGATTTCTCGCTTTCGTTAACATTGCGAGAGAGGGCCTTGATGGAGATATGGCCTTGGCGGAGGTATGCGCTCTCCGCGTGCCTTTCTAGTGTTCAATGTTTTATTGATTAAAAAATATGTAATGTTATTAAAAGTCAACGTTCTCTCGTCCTCCCGTCCTTCCCTCGTTCTTTTCATCTCTCTCTGCTGGACAGATAAAATGGTAGTTTGTTGAATTTGAATCAGAAGTTCCCCTCTGCAACTGTGCTGGTTGTGTGCGCTGATGGTCTGGGCTCTGTCAGGGAGTAGACCAGTCCTGATCAGCGGCACACACACACACACACACACACACATACACATACTCACTCACACACACATTCACACACACACATACACATACACATACTCACTCACACACACATTCACACACACACCACACAACTACACACACACACATACACATACAATACTCACACACACACACATACTCTCACACACACACACATACTCACAACACACATACACATACTCACACACACACACACACACACAATTCACACACACACACCACCACACACATACACAATACTCACACACATACACACATACTCACACACACACATACTCACACACACACACACATACACACACACACACATACTCACACACATACTCACACACATACTCACACATACTCACACACATACTCACATACACACACACACACACTCACACGCACTCACACTTACACATACACACTAAGTCATGTGCTACAACAGGCTATCCCCTCTTGAAGTGATGCCGTGCCTGAACCCCTCTCTCTTTCTAATGTTTGTTTCCTGTAATCAGTCACACACAGACACACACTCACACACAAAAAAATGCGCAAAGCTTGTGGTTCTCACAAACAGGAAAAAATCCAGCTCAGTCTCAGTCAAAAACACACACACACCACACACACACACACACACACACACACACACACACACACACACCACAAACAAACATGAGTAGGAACAAGTAGAAAGAGAGACCATTCTTGGAGAACGTGAACACGGTAAAAGGCACCCCTTTTGTGCTTCAACATGTACAAGCCAGTCACAGAAAGCCCAAAGATGGGCAAGCTTGTTTTTCTCACGAGGTGGAATGCGTCCAGATGGACAGGGAAAGTGAGGCGGCTTGGTCCAAGTGCGTCGGCTGTCGCTGTTCTCACTCGCTCGCTCACTCGCTGTCTCTCTCGCTGGCTCGCTGCTACCTCTAATTCAGGGAGATTAAGGAGAAGAGGAAGCCTTTGATGTATTTTAATTCTTTGTGGCTTGTCCCCCTTTCGGTTGGTCTGCGTTTGATGCACGTCTTTACCGCAGTTGCAGTCGCAGTGAGACACATCAGAGCCTGCGTTTGTGTGCCAGTGCGTGTGTGTGCGTGTGTGTGCGTCTGTGTGTGTGTGTGCATGCGTGTGTGTGTGTGCATGCGTGTGTGTGCGTCTGTGTGTGTGTGTGTGTGTGAGAGATTGAGAGGATGTTTGTATTTGTGTGGGATTTAAACACATCAGAGTGTGTGTGTGTGTGTGTGTGTGTGTGTGTGTGTGTGTGTGTGTGTGTGTGAGTGTCACAGTGTGTGTTAGATTGAGAAGGTGTATTCGTGTTTGAGTTAGAAACAGAGTTCCTCTTTACAGTGCTCAATGCCGTTGCTGACGGCTGCCCTGTCAGAGACACAAGGGCCTAGAGACTGTGTGTGTGTGTGTGTGTGTGTGTGTGTGTGTGTGTTAGACTGAGACAGAGATTGATTGGGTGTGTGGTTGCATCTCTTTTAAAAAGCTGTGTGAAATCATTCCCATTTAAAGACTGATAGCCGTGGGCATCTTATTAGTATTTCTGGCTTAAGCATTACTAGGATGTGGTGGGGGAGTGATTCAGTAGAGGCTAAGATGCAGCATTAACACACAGTTTCAACCACAATGGTGACTAGGGCTTCTCTAAGATTTGTGATATGCCAGGGTTTTGAGATAATAAATGTTACTTTTTTTTGCCGTTTTATACTGGAGGTGAGAGTTTGTTGGTCCGCGCATTGAATAAATGAAGACTCTGCAGTTTGAAACTGCAAACTTTGCACGGAAAAGCTTTGCCAGGATTTGTCTTCCCTAATGTGAGATGGCTCTCCCTCCTCATCTAATGCCTCCAACCTCCTGTACATACACAGTGTACATTCTTATGCGTATCCAAGGAAACGTATAGCCTGGATAGGAGATTCCTTCCTTCAACTATTCAACTAGTTGCACTTTACCAGAACACTGGTAAAACAAGAATAAAAAAACCAATGATAATATTTCCTTTTCTCCCTGTCTAACCCATCTCCTCTCTCTCTTTTTTTTCTCTCTCTCTCTCTCTCTCTCCATCTCTCCATCTCTATACGTCTATTTTTCTCCTCCTGCCTTGCTGTGAACCATAGAAGCAGTTAGATGTGTCCTTTTTTGCCCTTGTTGTCCGTTTTTAATACACATTTTTTTTTTAATAAAAGAACAACACTTGTCGCCAAGACAACACAACATGGAACATGACACACAACAAGGCTTGATGAATGAGTCCATCTCTCTGGCCCTGCCCCCCCCCCCCCCCCCCATACTGAGGTGGTGACCAGCGGGGCGCCTGACCTGAAGCCACGGTCATTAATAACGAGCCAGAACTAGGGCAGTGTGGCAGGAACCCATTTAGAGGGAGGGCCAGACCTGGGGGCTGCAATTGAGACAGAGTAAGTGGTTAACATGGCCCGCTTTGTCACTTAACCACGTTAGGTGGGGCTACACCCAGATTACATGCAAGAACTTGATCCGTTTGAGATCAGGTCCAGAACTAGGCTAGATCAGGGACAGAACCGGGCTAGGTTCAGCCCATATCAGGGCCAGATCTCAGCCATGTCAGTTGAGAAGGTACTGGATATCTGTGTCTTGACCAATAACCAGCAGGTCAGATGGTAAATGTATGGCTGGTTTATCTAGCTAGGTCTGGGAGATATAGGATGAGACAATACCGTTTACTACTGATATAGTTTGATGTTGCGTTACATGGCCCATTTCTTCTGTAAAGCTGCCAGTGTTTGCTCCTCTCGTCTTCTCTTTCTACTAAACATTTAGCCCTCTTGGTGGAAAATACTGTTATATATATATATCGTGTAACGGTAGTCAGCATGACAATGCCATGATGTGAGTTTTGGTCCAACCCTACCACCAGCATTTTGTTTGTGTTGTCATCGGTGTGTTTTTATACTGTTGCCATATCTGTAAAATCATTCAGTTTCGGTTTCAACTGCAGGTTATACTGTTTGCAATTTATTTTGGACCTCATTTTATATCCCTGAGCATTCAGTCTGCAAACACTGCTGTGTCTTGTATCCCTCTTGTTAGCGAGTGGCCTCTGGTTATACTTGGTTAGACGAGCTGATGTTTGACTGTTGACATGGAGCATTGTGTACACACACCGACCTGAATTACATTTGCATTCATTTATACCGAGACTATTTCTCTATATATTACGATGCAGAATACCAAAACCAATGTTTTTCTCTGGATCTTTCTAAAGCCTGTGTGTGTTCAGATGCATCGCTCTATTTCAGCATCTATAAATTCTTTGGCCCTCTGGCAGTTGAACCCGTGACCTTGCGGTCGTTCGCAGTGTGCCCTGCCAATTGCTCTGCATTCTTCTTGCATATCCGTGTCGTTTGTCTTGTCCAGTTGCCCTTGCCCGGGTGGCTGCTGGCTGTGTGGTAATGGCCTGGTTAGGATGGGAACGCTCCCAAAAGCCAGAGGCTGGCCTCGCTGCTCTACCTCTCTTTTTCCTTCTCCTTTCCCTTCCTCCCTCCCGCCCTCCTGCCCTCCCGCCTCGGATTCATGTGTCCATGCTGGTTTCTAGTGTCGGCTTCACACACACACACACACACACACACACACACACACACACACACACACACACACACACACACACACACACACACACCTCCTCACCCCCTAGACTCATTCCAGCAGGAGTGTGTGGTTATCTCTGCTGGGTGCTCCAGTTACGCTAATGATAGCTTAGCGTCACAATCTCCATCCTACTCAGCCCAATGGGGCTGGTCTTCTCTCCATTCCTCTCATACTCTCTGTCTCTCTCACTCTCTCTCTCTCTCATTCGCCCAATGCTCCTATAATTCTACTCCTTTCACATATTTCCTGTTTTGCCCTCGAACACAGCGAGTGCTTGAATTACAGGATTCATTTCTGCGTGGTAGTGCCTTTTAGCCCTGGCTCAACCCAGAGAATAAATCATTGGCTCTATGCTGTAATTTAAGTCTTGGCGCACACTCAGTGATTTTTTTCCTTTTCCGCATGTGAATATATCACCCATCTCTGTCTTTAGAAATATCACTCTCTCTTTTTCTTCTTCTCTCCCTGTTTCCTTCTTTCTCTCTCCTTCCTCCTTCCTCCTTCCTCCTTCATCGCTCTCTCTCTCTCTCTCTCTCTCTCTCTCTCTCTCTCTCATATATATACACACACACACACACACACACACACACACTTGGGCTGTTATGCCCTTTCATAACTGCCTTCTGACAGCTTCCAGTTGCTCTAGCTCTGCTTCTGTGATGATGTGCTTTGGATTATATTGTCAGATTTAGCTGAAATTCCTCCTTTCCCCAGCGGATCAAACGTCTACTTACTGGTCCTAAAGCATAACAACCGAATCAATGAATCAGGTCCGAGATCATTTTCTTTTCTTTTTCTTTCTTTTGACTGCATACTTATTTACTTCTATACTTTTATACTACTGTTCTCTAACTTAACTCACTTTAACCACGAATGCCTGTGTGGGGGAACAGAGCAGACTGCACATTATCATTTTGTGTGTGAATGTTGTTACCATCACCCAGCGATTAGCCCTGGGCTGGGAGTTTTTATGCCGGTACATCTTTGCTGTTCGCCAGTGGTAGCCGACCAGCCGACAAGGCAGATTTAACTTAATTAGCATTGTGCAGACTGCAGGTACAAAGCAAATGAAATGCGGCTAACCAGAAGTGCAAAACTCTAAAGTATTACTTAGAGAGGTGCAGGTAATGGTAAGTTCTACAGCATAAATAATGCCATATCTTACAATATGTACTCATGGAGTAGAATGGGAGCGGGGAGGTTCCAGGAGACCTCGCTGTGTGTGTGTAGAGGTGAGAGGGAGCAAGAGTGCGGGACCAAGGGACATCTCCTCTCTCCCACACTAGGAGGCAGAGGCAGAGGCAGAGGCAGAGGCAGAGGCAGAGGCCTTTTAATTGAGAGCTCAACAGCACAAGAGGAGATGCACAGAGGGAAGGAAAGAGTGAGAGGGAAATGAAGGAGAGAACAGAGCAGAAAGTGAGAGGGAGAGAGGGAGAGAGAGGGCATTCTGAAAGAAATAGGATAGAGAGAGAGAGAGAGAGAGAGAGAGAGAGAAAAATGGTGATTGAGTGAACAAGAATAAGAGAAGAAAGAAAGAAAGAAATCGTCGATGAAATCGTGGCGTGTAAACTCCGCCAGACCGGCTACAGCATCGCAGTCACCATGGCAATTAGCCTGCGTGCTTGATGAGCCTTTAATTGATCACACATTACCATCGGTCATGACCATCTGTGTCCATCATCTCCTCTCTCTCATCTCCTCTCGGCATCCATTACCCTCCCTCATTAACTTGAGACCAAGCCTGTCACTGTTACGTGATGCCTTTATATAGTGCTGACCTTGACCCTGTGCTTTTGTTTCTTGCCTGCAAGGATGCCCTCTAGAATCATGAAGTGTTCTTTAGATCGTCATCAGCAGAGAACCACTCAGGGTTCCGTTCAGAACACTTTGAAGAGGGTTTTATTTTCCTTACTTCTCTTCCTCTCTCCTTCCTCTCCTCCACCTCTTCCTCTCTTCTCTCCTCTCCTTCTCCTCTCATCTTCTCGCCTCTCCAGCTGTTGGGTCCAGTGGGTTAATTGCTTCCCTCTCCTGCTCGTAAGTGGAAGGTAATGAGACTCTGTGCAGCAAGGGCACCTTCCCCCCCCCCCCCGGCCCACATGCGGGCACGAACCAAACCCAGACACGCCCAAACACAGAAAGCCATTTTCACTCACGCTGTCATTCAGCGGAGCACCTGCGCCTCAACAGGTAGAGAAAGGAGCTATCAGCACGAGGGTCATGGGTTCGATACCCATACTGATGACAATGGAGATCTATACTAGAAGTTGCTCTAGAAGTACATACAGTGATGGCCCTCGCTAAATGACTGAACGCAGATGTAAGTGCACTGCTTATCCCAACACCTCCATACCAGCACCTCCATTCCTGCTGGATTTCTCTTCCTTCGTTCCTCTTTTAACGTGTTTTCTTTTCTGCGGCTGTGATCTTCTGTTCTCTCTGTAGCCCTGTGGGGTTGATGCTGCGAACATGGAGTTTGACTGCTGGGACATGTAAGCAGTGGGACGGATCTGTGATTATCTCTCCATCTCGCTCGCTCTCTCTCTCTCTCTCTCTCTCTCTCTCTCTCTCTCTCTCTCTCTCTCTCTCTCTCTCTCTCTCTCTCGCTCTCTGGTTTCCCATGCAGACAGTGAACATCTGTTTGGAGACTCAAAGGCTAAAGTCATAGGGAGAGAGAGAGAGAGAGACTTTGCAGCTCTTATGTTTCTCTTCCCATTTCCCCACATTCACTCATAGAAATGGGGAAAGGAAGATTGGAGTGTGTGTGTGTGTGTGTGTGTGTTTAAGTTTAAGAGTGGGTGTCTATGCAACCTGATGTGTGAACATATCAAAGAGCACCTTTTGAGTTCTGCCTCTCCTCTGAAATGGCATGCCCTTAGGGCTCAGGGAAGATTCAACGCCCTTTCTTCTCTCTCCCTCTCTTCTCTCTCTCTTTTTCTCTCTCTCCCTCTCTTCCTCTCTGTTCTTCTCTCTCTCTTTTCTTTCTTTCCCTCTTTCTTTCTGCTCTTTACTCTCTCAGACTTTCTGCTCTCTTTTTTTTATGCCTATCTCTCTCTCTCTCTCTCTCTCTCTCTCTCTCTTTCACTCGCCGTGCTCCGTAGTGACTTGTCAGGATCGTGGGGAGGAATGTGTGCCCTTAAGGCGCTGCTGCTCTCCTCCTCCTCCTCCTCCTCCTCCTCCTCCTCCGCACCCTACTCCCAGCCATGAGAGATCTAACAGGCAAACGCTCACCTCTGATGGCCACTAATCACCCAACCACCACACCAGAAGGGAAGCATTTTGAGTATCAGTACTTGCGGTGACGCGTGGGAGAGGTCAAGGGTCTTAGGGCAGACCTTGGGAACCACCAGCTGTAGTTTTCACAAGAACAGGAGGTGCGTAGATGGATTGAACTCTGTCTTTCCCTCCATTATTAGAGAAAGTGCGTGTATTTTTGTTGTTGTTGTTGTTTTTTTGTTCCTGATGTGCGTCATAGCCTCTTCCTCGTCCGTAGTGAATGAATCACCTCATGTCCTTTTTCAACTAATGTTTTTGTGTCACAAGAAATTGGTTTGTTATTCCTTGTCTTGTGAGATATGGCATTTCATTTCGACTGTCACTTTTTCTCCTTTCTCCACTCATTTCGTTCCCCACCAGGGTGCCTGTTAGTCTACAGTTGTACATTGTGTTGTGTGTGTGTGTCTGTGTGTGTGTGTGTGTGTGTGTGTGTATGTGTGTGTGCGTGTTCAGTTGCTATGGATACTTCTAACACACAGATGACTTTTCTCCTGGATGCCGTTTCGGCACAGCTTGACGTTGTGAGAGTTCTCTAAGAGGAACTCTATCAGGCCAATCACATGTGTTACAGGCTTTATAAAAGGATGAACTCTGGGATCCTGTTTGACCGAGGCATTGTGGGTAAATGGCCGAGGACGAGCTACACCTCAGTCTGCCCAAATACCTACTGAACACAGGGCCCTCTGAATGTCCTAAAATGACCTGAAATATTACCCACTGAGTATTCAGACAAAGGTCCTGGATGGACGACGCTTGAAGAGCCTGTTATGCTACAACAGTAGTAGGACAGAAATAGGCTGAGCCAGAAATAATCTGATTGGGTTTCATTTTTCTCTGGATGAAAGTGCTGAGTGGAAAAGTCATGTTCAGGGGGCACTTGGATCCTTTGTCTAAGATTTTACTTAAGTTAAGTGCATCTTCTCTCTCACTCACACTCAGTATTACTCTCTCACTGTTTTTCTCTCTCTCCCGCTCACTCACTCACTCACTCTCTCACCTAGACACTCTCTCTCACTCACTCACTCACTCACTCACTCACACACTCTCTCACTCTCTCACTCTCTCACTCACTCACTCACTCACTCACTCACTCACTCACACACTCACACACTCACACACTCACACACTCACACACTCACACACTCACACACTCACACACTCACACACTCACACACTCACACACTCACACACTCACACACTCACACACTCACACACTCACACACTCTCTCACTCACACTCTCTCTCACTCTACCTCTCACTCTCTCTCTCCGCCCCTCTCTCTCTCTCTCTCTCTCTCTCTCTCTCTCTCTCTCTCTCTCTCTCTCTCTCTCTCTCTCGTCCTGTCATGTTTGGTTCATTCGTTGAAACCCGTGAGTGGCTCTGCGATGTCTCTGCGATATCTCTGCGATGTCTCTGCCACGCCGACACACACAATAGCCTCAGCGGCGGAGATTGAAGAAGGAGGCGGCCAGTGCGCTGGAAAGGAGGTGGAGGGGGGTGTTGGTGGGAACGAAAGGGGGGGGGGGGAAAGAAAGGATGGTGGAAAAGAAAGAAAAAACATTGTCCGTCAGCAAGGAGAGAAATTTAATGAGGGAGAGGAAATTTGAGAGAGAGTGAAAGTGTGAGAATGGGCCTTAATCGGAGGTCCTCATCAAATATTAATGTGTGTTTGTGCCAGCCGTGCACCTCTGAGGAGAGAGGTGGGCTCTTGTTTCTCTCTCTCTCTCTCTCTCTCTCTCTCTCTCTCTCTCTCTCTCTACATTAAACAGGCCAGCCCTCGCGGGGATGATTTCATTTTCATAACTTATTCAGCCGAGTTTAGTACGGGGATGGCCCAGGTCTGGCACATAGTCGGCCGTTATCAGGGGAGGGGTGGCGCCCCCAGTGGCAGCCAAGGGTATCACACACCTCTGCTCTTCTGTCCTCTAAATATGAAACGGGTAGTGTCCCCTCGCCCACATTTGACATGCTCAAGTACTGGTGCTATCTGTGTGTGTGAATGATGTGAATTAATATAACGCTTTTATGTTTGTGTGTGGCATTTAGGTTAGTATTCACTTCATGACATGGTGTTTTTTTAGGAATATCACATGCAGAAATCAAGCGACGACTATTTTTCTCATACGTGAATAGTTCCTGCATGCAATCTCGCATATGGAAACGCATTAAGAATGCAGATCTTGTTCCTTGTTTGTGTCTGTGCTATAAGTACTACGTGCTATTTCTGTGATGTGCGGCACGGTAACATTGGCAACAGCAATCTTGACATCTAACCAATGGGGATTAGTCAGCACGTATCAGCGGTATCTAGAGTTTGTGTAAGGCTGCTTTTGAATTGCCTTTGTGTTTGTGAAGAGGGCTGGGTAAAGAAACTAGCCTTGCCGTACCCTTTTGTTAGAAGTCGGTGAGCATTGTTTACTCCCTACTTACACTGTAAAGGCAAGTGCGTTTGTCATGCAGCATATGAGCAATGTAGAGTAGGCTATATGTTAATGCCTATGGTCTTTCTGTCTGTATATTTATTTAGTGCCTTCCAGTGAATCTTTGTGATAAAGCCTTGGGTGTGTGTTTATCTTTTTATTATTCTGAGTAGGTTGTGTATTGGTGGTTTTGTCTTTTATTAGTACATTAATACATGAGCAATCTGCAGCACGTTTTAATACTTTTTTTTACCATCTGCATCTTTTATTCATGACATTTGTTTATTTCGTGAAGCAGCCACAAAGCCTGATGCAAAATGAAGCTGTGTGTCTGTGTGTGTGTGTGAGTGTCTGTGTTTGTAATGTGAAGTGATGGAACATCAGTGACTTTTACTGGGTTCTCTTCCGGCCAGGACAGGCAGGTGTTGGTTTTATCATCGGTGGAATGGAGCACCCACACACCCACACACACACACACACACACACACACACACCCCTCCGACCTTCAGAGGAAAGTGGACAGACTAATGGGCTGTGAAGGACCCAGACACTCCCAAGATGGTTGTGTGTGTGTGTGTGTGTGTGTGTGTGTGTGTAGGGGGGATACGAAGGCGGATGTACCGTCCATTTATCAAAAAGCTACGAACCTTGAATCCAAAACAGGTCAGGTTTTATGGAAGCGGAGCAAGCCGGAAGGATTCGGCCATTTTCCTCCCGTTTCCCCGCTTCTCTTTCCCTCCCACATCAAACACTGTGACCAGTCTTTGTGGAAAAATTGACCATTTTTGAAGTTGAGTAGAAAAGCAATTTCAGTTGGGCTTTATTTATTTATTTGTTTGTTTGTTTGGTGTGGGTCTTTAATATGATGAAAGGGTCCGTGAGGCATCTCAGAGAGTGCGGGAGAAGTTAGTGGCTCCATTGAATTTCAATAGGGCTCAGATTTGGAGAAAAGGAAGTGGGTCAAACTGGCATACAATTGCTTAGGAACATTCTGAGGTCACGTATTTCTAAGGCACAGTGGGAGGTTTGTTTTTGTTTTTTTTTCCTCCTGCACATATTTGTGAAACTGTATATTAATTTGTGTGACGACTTTTGTAGTCTTTGTTAGCATGAACCGCTTTACCTACTTTACCGTCGGTCCTGAATTGCTTAGTTTTTACGAAACCAGTCTCCTTTTACTACTTTTTCACTAGTGTGTGCCTCTTTCAAAAATCGGTCTGTGTCTGTCTGTCTGTCTGTCTGTCTGTCTGTCTGTCTTTCAAATGTCTGTCTGTCTCTCCTCAGTTTCTGTCTCTGGTGTGATTGCATCTCTGTCTGTCTGTCTGTCTGTCTGTCTGTCTGTCTTTCACTGTCTCTAGTGTGATTTCATCTCTATCTGTCTATCTGTCTCTGTCTGTCTGTCTCTCAGTGTCTGTCTAGTGTGATTGCATCTCTCTCACTTTGCACTTTTCTCTCTCCCTTCTCTGTCCCTTCTCTGTCAAAATAGCAAGCAAAGACAAACATGCACAAATGTTTTTCATTTGCTTTGAATTCACAGCGTGCCTTTGCGAACACACACAAACAGTCTGAGCAGGTAGTTCTCGACAAATAAACATGGACGCTGGACTTAGCGTTACCATTTAAAGCAAACCATTTTGAGTGTTTGAGTGTTTGCCTCGAACCTTCGCCAAATTTAAACGCACCTCTGTTCATTTGTCCGCTTATTTCTTATCTCTTTTTTTTACTCCCTATCACTGTCTTTTGTTCTCTTTCTGTGTCTTTCTCTTCCTCCGAGACACAAAGACATGCGCGCGCACAAACACACACACACACACACACTCAGACATAGTGGCCATTTGTCTCCCTTGTTATCTCTGCTTTTCTTTTTTTTTCTTTGACACACACTCTCACTCTCTTACACACACACACACACACACACACACACACACACACACACACACACACACACACACACACACACACACACACACACACACACAGTGGTTTTCTCTGTTATGGACATTGATTGCAGGGAGAGTTAAGTGATGTTGTGTCTGACAGCTGCCTTAATTAAAGAGCATGGGCTTCCGGTCTGCTGGAGCTAATGGTTTTACACCAGCAGACACACACACACACACACACACACTAACAACAGCACTGGGAAATCACCCACTCACACACACACACCCCCCCCTCCCATCCCAACGCACACACACACACACACCGACTTAACATGAGATCAGACATTAACCATCATACATGATTTTAGATGAGAAAAGTGCAAATACAAATTGCTTCTTTTGAAGTATGTTTTTCTGCTCATTTTGTATGTCACCCAGTAATTGAGTTATTGCATTGGTTTCAGCATATGGAAGTTGTGTGTGTGTGTGTGTGTGTCCAGCGTGTGTGTGTGTGTGTGTGTGTGCAAGAAGGAGAGAGATAATTTATTTTCGGTTTATGTGGAGGTCAGTCTTTTAAATGCCTTGAAGCTCACTGTCCCCTTATTCTTTCTCTTTAACAAAAGCCAGAGGAGAATATGTAAAAAATATTTCCAGTTAAAACTCCTCCTGTTGGCATGTACCACACATTGTTGCCATGCACCACACAGTCGACAAGGTTGATGCTTTTCTTGTTCTTGCTAATGTTCCTGCCTTGTGCTTGGGGAATGTAGTCTCCAGCAGGGTTGAGGGATCAATATGGTTCCCTGTGGCAGTGGGCTGGGAGGTGACGTAGGTTCGGAGCCAATCGAAGCACTTTCCACTCACGCTGTGAATGGCTGAGAAGGTGTCGGTACCCACCCCTCAGGAGTGCTTAAACTGCCATGATTGACGCTGCCTCGTCTGCTTGAAATCCTCTATTTTTAAGTGATTTCAATCGTCTGTGCTTTCCAACTGCCTTTAGTGTTCTCTCTCAGATTCGAGACTTTTTAGTTTGCTTCTACTCATAGAAGTCAGTGAGTAGGTTTCCTCCTGTCAATGGCTTTGAGTGGCGTGAGTTCAAGCATTTGAAAGTTTGCTAGTTCTTTGCTAGTGCTAGCTCTCTCCATCTCACTCGCAGACACCTCCCTCTCCCCGTCCCACTCACTGCACCTCCCAGGCTTTGGGGCGGCTCATGGGCGCAGTGGTGGCAATGCAACGCTCCGTGTGTCTCTCACTCGCGCACCTGTCAGCCCTGCGCCCGATGCTCTAGTGAGTGTGAAATGGGTGTTTGGCATTTTTTTTTTTTTTTAAGCGTAGCTTAAAAGGCTTTCGTCACAAGGAGCGGAGCGTCCCTCCCGCTGATCTGTCTAGCACCAACCGTCAAAATGGCAGCTATGTTCGAATGAATTATGTTAAGCGTTACATAAATACCTATAGTAGCACTGTTTGTCCAGGAGCTCATCAATACTAACCAGTCAGGAACCGGTACCAATTTAGTACCAGTTCTCGTTGATTGTTTGCCCTCATAACCCCCTCCCTTAGTGGAGTGGAATAAGTTTGAAAGCAGGCAAATTGGCCATGAGCGGGGTCATCCCCAACCTATTGTGAACCGAGAGCCCAGCCGAGGTAGCTGTGTGGAGAGTCGGCATGCGTGCGCAGTGTCCTCAGAACAGTGACGGTGGGTTACACATTACAGTTTTCAAAACGTCAGACGGGTCCTCCTGTTGCATCTGCAGAGGGTGAGCGTATTAACAAGCTGTGTCCGTCCGCTGCGTTCCCTTCAATGTCACTCAGGATAAGGGCAGGGCGCTGTCCAAGCCGGGCTGGATGGTTTAGGCTATTGAGTTTTCGTACGTTATGTTATCGAGTTATCGAGTTTGAGAATGGAGTATCAGTGGGAGACGCCTGTTGGACTGCAAGCTGGAGTAATTTGCTTCTATACACTGGATGTGACTGAACCTATTTTTTGCAGGGAGCCTTAGGGGCAGGGCTTCTGTGATTGGCTCGGGGCCCAGAGAAACACACACACACACACACACACACACACACACACATAATCACATCACACCTTCCTGCATGGCCCCATACCTAGCTGATATGGCCTCTTCTGAATGTCCAGTAGTTGACAGTGGAGTTAGATCGCAGTCCACTGCAATAGTGATTGTCTGGGTGAAGACTGTTGCTGCGGTTCCCTTAACAGGGACCAGATCTAACGCTGCATGGCGTTGACGGTGTCCTCTTTGCGCTCAGTATTTCAAGAGGAGGAGGCGGAATCAATCATGGCTGTTGAAGCACTCCGGGGGGGGGGCTCAGGAGAATGATTGACACATACTCAACCAATCGGTGTGAGTGGAAAGTGCTTTGATTGGCTCTGTCCCTTCATCACGTCCCATGTGTTAGATCTGGTCCCTGCTAAGGGAACCGGGGTCACAGTCATAACCCAGATGTTTTGTTTCCAGATTTGCTATTGATATGGTGATTCTGATGACTAGTCTAGGCCTCACTGTGAAAGCTTGGAGTTTTACACTTTAGGGTGTGTGTGGGTGTTGGTTTATCTACATAGTAGGTATAGGAATGTAACACAAAGAGTGTATGCATAAAGAGTGTGTGTGTGTGCACCTGTGTGTATGCAGGTGTGTGTGTGTGTCCATACTTTGTTGTTTTTATCTTGTACATGGGTGTCCTCAAGTCCATCCACTCTCATTCATCTCAAACTCCTCTCTCTCTCAACCTGTGTGTGTACACACACACACACACACACACACACACACACACACACACACACACACACACACACACACTGTGTCCTGGCACGTCCAGAGCATATAAAACACACTCTCATGTTATATTTACACACTCTCTTTAGCCGTGAGACTTCAGGCTGGTAATTGAGTTCTGAATTATTGACGCCGCCTTTGGAAGGTTACTCTTGGACGGAATGAGTCGGAGCCGGATTGAGGGCGGAACCGGGCTAACAATGCGGAATGGGCTCTCTTTCTGCGGAGAACATAGAACGAGCTGTGGATAGGGATGGGTATCGTAGAGTAATTCCTGATATGATACCATCACGATTACCGTCATTATCATGGGCAACGTTTCACGATGCAGCAATCCTGCGATATTCGATACATTGCACAGCAATTATCTAGGATATATCACGATATCTGTGTAAGTGAAGAAAAAAATACCCCTAAAAAGGCAAAAAATAGGAATGATGAATTTATAAGATAAGATAAACTTTTAGTAATCCCGTTAGGGAAATTCAGGTGTCATAGCAGCAAGATGTATGAAGTGAATAGGACAACAGGAATGGGAATCAAACATACAAATACATTTTTTTAAATAAAAACAGTCCAGCTTCCTCCGCATTCTCATTACTCACTGCGTGTTAGGCGGTATATCTCTGTATTGATTTTTCATCCCACCCCTAGTCATGGACATCTGACCCCCTCCAACTTCCTGTTGGAATTCCAGGAATGTCCGCTTCCAAGGCCGAGAGAGAGGAGCAGTACGATTTTTAAGTTTAGTTCTTTTGGTCTCTTTGGACACTCCTCACACATCGAGTTTTTTCAGCAGGCCTCTGAATCAAGCTGGGGCCGTGCCAGAGGCCCTCTTGGGTTGGGAACTTTTCGGGTGATGAAATATTTAAGCTTAGATTTTAGGTGTGTTTGGAGACCGCGCACAAACACAGAGCTTTGAGAAGTACCCAGTTCAAAATGGACAGACTCTTTAATGTCCTTTTTTTTTTTTTTTTTTTTTTTTAAGAGATGCACTCACTCACTCTCACTCACTCCACACACACACTCTCACACACACAAACACACACACACACACACTCTCACTGTCTCTCACACACACTCACTGTCACTCACACACACACACACACACACACACACACACACCCTTTGTTGTTAATTTGCAGTCCGGTGTATTTGGTTGCAATGTTTCTGGGTCTAAGGCTAATCTGTCTGGAACTGTAACTTCCCCTCGCTATTCACCACCAATCGCAGCATACAACAACGCCTGAAAGGTGAAAGGAAGAACTCCCTGGACATACACACACACACACACACACACACACACACAAACGTGAAAGGTGAAAGTGAAAACTCCCTTGTAAACTAATTCAGTTTCCTGTGCTGTTGGAGAGCCCGGCTGGTGCTTCAGACACCCTTTAACATATAAAGCGTGTAGCACACAGGGTTAGCGCTGCAGACACTCTTTAACATATAAAGCATGTAGCACAAAGAGCTAGCAGGGTGAAGTGAAATAGGGAGAGCTGGAGAGAGCCCAGGGTCAGGTGAGCAGAGATACAAGGACATGTATGGTTGGTGGGCGGATTTGCTTTGGCTGACGGGCCTGTGTGTGTGTGTGTGTGTGTGTGTGTGTGTGTGTGTGTGTGTGTGTGTGTGTGTGTGTGTGTGTGTGTGTGTGTGTGTGTGTGTGTGTGTGTGTGTGTGTATTGCACATTGTGTGAGGATCTGCTAATGTCACCTGTGTGTGTGTGTGTGTGTCTGTGTATATTTGTGTTGTAATCTTATTTGTATATCTGTCCATGTGTGAGTGTGTTTGTGTTTGTGTGTGTGTGTGAGTGTGTGTGATCACCAGGCGTTGTGTGCATGCTTGTTGCACGCCAGCTGTGTGGATTCGGCGGCGGCGTCAGGCTAACGATGCCGGGGCTCACCGGGCGAGTCGAGCAGCCAGGGGATTAATGAATGAGAAAATGCTTTCTGAATTAATGGGGCCTCTCTCTCTCTTTCTCTCTCTCCCCTTCCCCCGCCCTGCTTCTCTCTCCTCCTCATCCCTCTCTCTTTCTCTCTCTTCCTCTCCTCCTCTTCACATACGCTTCCCTCGCTCATAAATCTTCAGAGCCTCCGTGGCGCGAATTAATTGCCCCGCTTCTGCCCCCATTACTTTGAGGTCGTGGGCATCGTCGCGGGCATGAATATGTATTAATAGGTGGCGAGGCGGCTGAACGGGGATGCCCTTCCCTTTTGAGTGGCAGGGCGTGACGGGTCTGTGCACAACGCAAACGGGGGGTCGGGGGCGGGGGTATGAGGTGGAGGGTAGCAGCCCCCATTTTTGAGAGGGGGCAGACAAATTTAAGTTATTTGAAGCTTGGGAAGTGTGACGTGTGTGTGTGTGTGTGTGTGTGTGTGTGTGTGTGTGTGTGTGTGTGTGCGCGCAGCCTTTGGATCCATATGTAAGAAGAGCTGTAGTTACAAAAGGTGTCTGTTTTGAAAGGTCTTTGTGTGTATGTGTATGCTAAGCTGAAATGATGCTTCTGCAATGTAACATTTTGAATGATGATATGTAATCAGTGTGTGTGTGTGTGTGTGTGTGTGTGTGTGTGTGTGTGTGTGTTATCTGCACTCATTTCAAGGTACCACCACAATGCATCATTGTAGCACAATGCAGCCTTTTATCTGACATCAGTCTGTTGTCTAGCGCTGACTCATAAACCTGTGTGTGTGTGTGTGTGTGTGTGTTAGAGTACCCTAGTGTCTGTAAGCAGACTGTATGTGTCGGCTGGCTGATGCCTTGGCTGATGCCTTCAATGCTAATATTGACTGAGAGACTGAACCAGTGAGTTGGGAGCAGATCAAAGCTGTTTGAATCTCATTGAATGGAATGGAAGTGGGAAAGCTCTTTGCCCCACGGGAGGGCTGTATGGGCCTGCTTAGCCAATGGGAACACCGGGACCCTGGCATCCATTGGGCTAAACCAGGCATACATTGGTCTATACCAGGCATCCATTGGTCTATACCAGGCATCCATTGGTCTATACCAGGCATCCATTGGTCTATACCAGGCATCCATTGGACTAAACCAGGCAGACTTAGTTTAGATGATGGAGGAGTGTCTTAGCTGAGCATGGGGTTTCAACGTTGCTAGCATATTCAAAAAGAGAACAAGTTTTTCCGCTTTCACGCTCTGTCTCTCTCGGCATTTTACACACACACACACACACACACACACACACACACACACACACACACACACACACACACACACACACACACACACACACACACACACACACACACACACACACACATTTATGCTTGTCTGTTTCTTCAGTTGCACCGAATGAAGTCAGCAGCGCAGAGGGAGGTTTCATTTATGGAGGAGGAAGTCAGCAGGGTGTCTGTGTGTTTGTGTGTGTGTGTCTCTCTGTGTGTGTGTGTGTCTGTGTGTGTGTTTTAGTCTCAGTTGTAAATAATTTCTCTGTTTCTCTGCAGGTGACTCAGAAAGGACCGGCTTAGGAGTGGAACAAAGGTAGGCCAAGTCTCACAAGAAATATGTGTGTCTGTCTGTCTGTGTGTGTGTGTGTGTGTGTGTGTGTGTGAGTGTGAGTATCTTATGGGGCTTTTTTTGTTTTGGGAAATGACAACAAATGAAAGTCGACTAGAGTTTGTAAGGAGTTCATTTCATGTGCTTGTGTATCAGTGTCTGTTTGATGTGGTAAAGTCTGCACTCTCACACACAGGCACCCACAGGCATGAACACACACACACACACACACACACACACACACACACACAGTAATAATGTGACCTTTTTTTCTGTGAACGTTTCCTACTTTTGTAGGAAGTTATGTATGTATGTAGTAAAGCTGTGTTCAGTCTTGTTTGGTAAGATATGAATCGACCTCTCCAGGTGTTGAGAACACACACACACACGCACACGCACACCAGTCCACTCAGGTATAGGGATGTTGAGATTTTGCAGTTAATGTTGGTTATAAATCATAATGGTGAATTAGCTTTAGAGCTTTTGAAGTCAGTATTTTAAAACCGTTAAAACAACGTTGTCCAATGTTATGGGTATCCTTCTCTATCCACTCTACTCCATTCACTCTTCCTTGTGTTCACAATGTTACTAGTGGACGCTCACGTAGCTCGTTAGTGTTTCCTCCTGCTGAGTGCTTCGACCAGTCGTGTGTGTGTGTGTGTGTGTGTGTGTGTGGGACGGTACTTTGGCTACATACACGTGTTCCCTGAATAGTTGAAATGGAAAGTAATTACGATAACCGTGACAACCGTAATAACCGTGACAACCGTGGTTAATTCCTTCACAGATAACCATGCCACCTCATTTCAAACCGAGGCCTCACCGTACTCAAGTCAACATGCAACACACAAGGCTTCTACATTGTGCTTCACCTATATGCTTACAACAGGCCTTAATGGTCAACCATGCCTAATACCAGAGTTTTAGAGCTCTCACAATCCTGTAGGGGGCTTGGATGGCCAACCACGCTTAAAACCTGGGTTTTATATCCCCTACAAGCTTGTGGGTGGCCAACTGTGCGAGCTCTCTCAATGGGTTCAATCTAATTTACTTCCTGCAGAGAGAGCGAGCTCAAGCACATGGCTCAGAGACAAACAGGCGGATTTGTGTTGGTCACCATGGATACATACCCACTGGCCCGAGTGCCTTTGCCATATGCCTGCCAAGTGCCTACCGCTCCTCCCGCTTGGCATTAAAGCCTCAGATGGGTCCTTTGGCAGGCACAACTTGGGGTACCCTGATCGTGCCACAAGGCAAGGTTCCTCATGGGGGTCACAAAAAGGTTCCAGTTCTCCATGAGGTGGTACCATTTCTTTAGAGTTCCTCTCAAAGAACCAACCATGGCTAAGGGTCATAACTGCTTCGAAGCATTTTACTATTGACCCGTCAAGTGACCACAGCCTTCTTATTTGGCATCTCGGTGCCTCAAGGAAAGTTTCCTCATGGAGGTCACAAAAAGGTTCCAGTTCTCCATGAAACGTCATTCTGGCTTGGAAATTCCTTTGAGGAAATATATAGAGGTAAATAAACAGTTTTCCTTTTTAAACTCCCATCACCTATACTGCTCCAGATTCCAGTGTGTGTGTGTGTGTGTGTGTGTGAGTGAGAGAGAGACATTGTGCCTCGCATTGCATCAAATGAACTGCAGTAGGAGTTTGGATGACTTGAAATATTTTTTATATTTTAAAACTGTAGTTAATATTTTGTAACTGCTTTAACTTCATTTAATAACAAACGTCACAGAGGGATTTGTCCTAACTTGTTATGGCTCATCACTTCTATGAAGCTCTTTGCTGGGGAGCCATCTAGTTCTATGAAAAACTATTTATCCTCATTTTGTTGGGGGTGGGAAGTTCCTGTAGATTTAGGCTAAGTATAGCATTAAGACTTGCCGACTTCACCGTTTTCTAATAGTCTAGTTTTGGCATGCTTGAAATGCAATCCGAGCGGATGAGAGGATATCCAGTCTGATTCAGCGAGGGGAGGGTGGGGTTGTTGGGGTATTAGCAGGATTAGTGAGGTCATTAAGGGTCGTTAATGGAGATTGGAGCGATGGCTGTCACTGGGGCATATTTGTGCCTGCCATGCCCTCCCTCCTGCTGCGCATCGGGGTATAAACACCAGACGAGAGGAGAGCGGGCGACGGGGAACAGGCGGTAGGGGCTTTGGCTGGACAGATATGACAGAGAGAGAGAGACAGAATGGGGGAGAGAGAGAGAGAACAACGAGAGAGAGAAATGGGGGCGGGGCGGGTGTCGAGAAAGGGATGAAGTGAGAGTGTTGGGAGCGAAAGAGGAAGAGAGAGGGAGATACAAAAAGAAAGAATTAATGAAGGAGACAAACAAACAAAGTTAGACAGGTGGGGAGATGGAGGTAGAGAGAGAGATTTGTTTGTAATAAGAGAGAGAGAGAGAAGGAGAGAGGGTGAAAGACACCAAACGACCCCCACACCATAATAAAGGCAACACCAAGAACATTAAACACACATCACCAGGTAAACAACGGGGCGTAGAGAAAAGTGTTGGACTCTTAAGACACTGTTACTGGTGCGCGTGTGTGTGTGTGTGTGTCTGTCTCTCTGTGTGTGTGTGTGTGTCTGTCTCTGTCTCTGTGTGTGTGTGTGTGTGTGTGTGTGTGTGTGTGTGTGTGTGTGTGTGTGTGTGTGTGTGTGTGTGTGTGTGTGTGTGTGTCTGTCTCTGTGTGTAAGTCTGCCTGAGCTCAGACCCCTGGACTGGACCTGAAAGAAACCACTATTGAACCGAAAGGGCACAAACACTCTTGAACAGTAACACACTGTTGAAACAAAATGGCAGAAACACACTTCATTTTCCTCCAGTGTCATAAACATTCACAGACAAAACGTTTTCAAAGTACAAACCAACAAAACAAACAAAAACTCCTCACAGTGTTGGACGCTATTGAAGTTTAAAGCAACTTTATAAAATGTGTCTTTAATTATTGTCTAATTAAGCTTTACTGATGTTGTTTGCTTACCATTCGTGGGTTAATCCTTCCTTTGTGAAGCAGTTCCTATTCCCTTTTTTCATGAAGGCTGCTTCCTCTTCTGTCGCTTTGTGTTTTTTCTTCCGTGAGATGGGGATGATTGGCAGGGATTAAATGTTGTCTGTCACTCATACCTCGATGGAGGTGGGATTTAAATGTTGTCTGTCACTCATACACCGATGGAGGTGAGAGTAGTGAGCCCCCGACAGGTTCTTCTTGTCTATCAGTTTCTCTGCAGTTCAGCTCTCCATCCTTCTGCCTGCATTTCTGCATCTCTCTGCATCCTTCACTACATCTTTCTCTCTTTCTCTCTCTCTCTATCTCTATCTCTCTCTCTCTCCATCTCTGTAGAACCCCACCCAGCCTCGAGTCCCAGTGCCCAGTGCCCAGCCAGGCTCATTGGTACGGCAGTCAAGTCAAGCGCATACTCAAGCGTAGCGACGGCACTCCGTCACACCACACTCAAGGTTTGGGAAGCACACCCATGCACTTCATGCACACAGGTGTCCCTTATGCCCCACCGTACTTCTACCTCAGTGCACCCCAGCTTTGCCTTTCACTGGGGTCCCTCACAGTGGCGTCAATCTATGCTGGGGGGTCCATTACACTGGGGTCAACCTATCCTGGGGGTCCCTCACAGTGGGGTAAACCTATCCTGGGGGTCCCTCAAACAGGGGTCAACCTATCCTGGGGGTCCCTCACACTGGGGTCACACTGGCACGCCTCACAGAAAGCCGCTCCACTTCTGACCCCATATGTAGGGAAGAGATAGAGCAGTCACCCCACCTGGCCTCGAACCCGGGTCTACAGGGTACCCACCCTGCAGCTTTACTGCAATGCCCAGGAGTCAGGCTGGTTGCCATGGCAGTCAGAGCGCATACTCAACTGGCAACATACGGCACTCTGACACGGTCTCCATCCTCCACCTCTCCATCTCTTCCCCCAAGCTTTCCTGCTCTCATCATTCTTTCACTCTCTCTGCCTCTATCTCTGCATCTTTCCCTCCATTTCTGTCTTTCTCTCCTGCTTTTCTATCCCTCAGTTTCTAGCTCCATCTCTCCATCGATCCCTCCATCTCTTTCCGTCTGCGTCTTCCGTTTTCACTCCATTTCTCTTTCTTTCTCACTCCATTTCTCTCCATCCTCATCTGTCGCTCCATGTCCTTCATCTATACCTCTATATATCTCTCTATCTGCCCCCCCCCATATCTGTCGCTACACCCATCTCTCACTCCTCCTCTCCTTCTATCTCGCTCCATTTCTCTTTCTCTCCGTCTCTCATCTCATGTCCCTTCATTTATCTCATCCTCTTTCATCATTCTATCTCGTCTCATCTCTCATTCCATCTGTCACACTGGATCTGTCCATCTATTTCTCTGGCCATCTCATTGTCTCTCTCTGCATCATTCTCTCTCTCTCTTTCTCTCTCCATCTCTCCTCTTCTGCCCTCTATCTTTATCTCTCTCTCTTTCACGCTCTCTCTCTCTCTCACCATTCCATCTCTCTCCTATACTCCTTAATCCAGGTCTCTGTCCTCACATCTAAAATAATCAGAGAGCATGCTGGGATTGGAAACCCTGCCATAGGGCGCCGGTCCATCCTCACGTGCTGCGCTGTCGTCGTGACCGCAAGAGCATGCCACAGGGGAAATAGCCGTCATTTATTTATTTATTTGTTTATCTGTTTATTTATTTGCTTTACTTGTTTACTTGGCACTCGGATCTTCCCGGAGCAGAAGGGTTCCCACCTGGTGCTCATGTTATGTTCCGGGGCTTAAGCGCGGGGGAACAGCAAGCAAGAACCCCCTTGTGGTGCGGAACCAGTCCCCGAGCGTCTGTCTCTCCTTTGACAGCCTCCCTCCTGGTGTTTGTGATTTGTCCATTTTAATGCCCTGTTTGTCGTTCGGTTCAGATGTTCCCCCTATCCTCAACCCTTGCGTCAGGGGGTAAAAATAGCTTTCTCTCTCGGACGGAGAAGAGACACACACACAAACACACTCTAGCCGGTGTCCATACACACACACACACACACACGCACGCACGCACGCACGCTCTAGCAGGTGTCCTAACAGACAGACGTGCCAGGGGGCTTGTTTATGATGCTTAGTGGACTCTTAGGATTGTCCTCTT
>NC_045174.1:16573942-16576442 GCF_900700415.2 Clupea harengus | reverse complement strand
TGTGTGTGTGTATGTGTGTGTTAGTGTGTGTGTGTGTGTGTGTGAGCATGTTTTCCTCTGTGTGTGTGTGTGTTTTCCTTTGTGTGTGTGTGTTCTGTCTCCCATCTTATAAGTCTGTTTTAAAGAGCAGACAGCTCTAAATAGCCCATAACTCTAGCCGGATCTGGGCCAGACCTGGGCCTCGTCCAAAAGAAGACGGCTACTATCTACACTACTCTTCCTCTTAACCTCCCTCTGTCTGTCTGTCCTGGGTCTGCCTCTGTGCTGCAGGCACATGCACAGTCAGTGGTGTCTGGTGGTCCAAACGCTTCATGTCATTTCAAATGTGGCCAGAGGGGTCACTGTTTGGACGTCTTACTTTCTCAGTTTGTTTAAGCAATGCGCAGCCACACGGGCAGGTAATCAATCGTTAACTATAACAGAAACATGCAGTCTGAATCCATGCGTGGGTTTTTTTTTCTTCCTTTTGTGAATTTTCTTATGAAGCATTGTTTCATGTATGGAGAAGCCATGTATATGTGTGTATAATCTACCTTTTTGGTCAGATGCAGACATCCCAAGTGTGGTATTTACTGACAAGGAGCTTTGATGGCACTGTTAAGAGCTATGGTGTAGAGAGAGGGACATGGAGAGAGGGAGGGAGGGGCAGAGGAGAGGCAGAGGAGAGAGAGAGAGGGAGGGTGGGAGAGAAGGTGTTGGGGACAGAAATATTGAGGGAAGTATTTCAAACATGTCGACACTGATGCCATTTGCAGTAATCCTACTGCCATAGCGACGGATTTAAAAGCACTCATCCTGTGAGGTGTTAGAATCTCCCGCTGTCTCAAACGTCTCTTTCTCTCTCTCACACACACACACACTCCCTGTCTTCTTTCTCTCACTCTATCTCTCTCTCTCTGTTTCTCTCTCCCTCTCTCCATCCCTTTTTCACTTTCTGTCACCTCTCACATTAACAGTAATCACCCCATATCAATCGTATACCTCTCTCTCTCCCTCCCTCCTTCCCTCTCTTTCTCTACTTTTTCACACTCTCGCTCTGCCTCTGTCTTCCTCTCTGTATCAATCTGCCTGTCTCTCTCTCTCTCTCTCTCTCTCTCTCTCACTCTTCTTTCTCTTTCTCTACCCTCTCTCCTAAGTCCCTCTCCCTTTATGTGTTTGTTTCTGGGTCGCCATTGGAGGGCTAGTTTATGCACTCTCAAAGGTCACCTTTGTCAGAGTCTGTATCAGTGTGCGTTTGTCTCTGTCTACAGGTAGTGTGTGTGTGTGTGTGTGTGTGTGTGTGTGTGTGTGTGTGTGTGTGTGTACATGTGTGTTTGTTTGTGTGTGTGTGTGTGTGTCTACATGTGTACAGGAGTGTACCTTTGTGCGATAGTTGTTCATCTGTATTTGTCCATGTTTGCCTGTGCATTCATGTGTAGATGCGTGTGTGTGTGTGTGTGTGTGTGTGTGTGTGTGTGTGTGTGTGTGTGTGTGTGTGTGTGTGTGTGTGGTGTGTGTGTGTGTGTGTGTGTGTGTGTGTGTGTGTGTGTGTGTATCTGAGTGTATCCTGACCAGAGGGGCTCTGACTTGGGCTTTATGTCCCAGCACTAAAGCTTACAGTTTGCAAACAATAGCCGGCAATACAGGGTGTCAGGGGCCAGTGGGGGTGATGTGTGTGTGTGTGTCTGAGTTTGTGTGTGTCTGTGTGTGTATAGAGAGTTTCAGGCTTCTTCTAACGGAGAGTACAGCATTGGTTTCAGTAGGATTGCTTTTAGACAGTGATTGGTTTCAGACATGGTTGAGTTCTGCCGAATGAATCACAGTAAGATTGAGCTGTCTGTGGTTCCCCTCTCTGTGATTCCCCTGACATTTGCACATGTGACTGTTGTGGCTGCAATTAACATAGCAGTTTACATTCTAGTGCTGTTTAACTGTAATGTTATCTCATGCATTTGACTCGACTGTTTCCGAAGCACTGTTAGTTATTACGAGTTCATATTCGGAGTCTGCCGCTGGAAATGAGTTATTGGTGGTTAAGCGTTTACATCAAGCCTCTCTGGTGGTCAGTTTGATGGGGACTCGTCCATTGTCAAATACATTGTTGTGTTGGATCACTCACGTACCCACATACTTCAAAGCCCCTGTCTGTTTCCTCTCTCTCTTCTTCTCTCATCCGTCGCTGGTTGCTTTGTTGTTTTCTCACTTTTACGTAACCCCTAAACCACGCATGCACTTTCAGTTAGCCGTAGTGTGTATGGTTCGGCTGTCACGTATACCATCATTGTACACACACACACACTGCACTCCGTCAACCACAGCAAGACCTGGGACCCGTCTCTCTGTGCATAGTGCTAACCCCAAATCCCTCTCATCTCTTTTTCTTTCTCTCTCTCTCTCTCTCTCTTTCAGCCTGGGAACCTTCCTCTCTGTCATTTCTCACCCCCTTCTCCTTTCTCAGTTTAATTCATTTCTGTTCATATGAATTGCATCTCTGTTTAAAATGATGCATAAAAGAAAACAG
>NC_045174.1:16561442-16568942 GCF_900700415.2 Clupea harengus | reverse complement strand
GATCCTTCCATACTGCCAATGCCGTGAGCCACAACAGAGACGACAACAGTACGAACAACAACAACAGCAATCGTCAGCGTTCACCGGCCCAGAGATGCACTCATCAGCCAAATAGCCGGATAAAATCACATCATTCTGCATGAAGAGATCCAGGCAGGAGGGAGCGGGCTTAGTGGGGGTGTGTGTGTGTGTGTGGGGGGGGTGTGTATGTGGGGGGTGTGGTAAAATTGGTCTAAAAAACCCTGGGGAATTAGACTCCTGATGGCTTATCTGCTTTTATGGCTTTATCTGATCTGCCGCTGATTTGGTTACGATCCGGCGCATGTGGGCCAGACCTGGGCCAGACCTGATTTGGCATGTAGCCGTGACCCCCACTATAGCGAGTGAGCATGCGGCTGTGACCCCCACTATAGCAAGTGAGCCCAGAATCTGCTGTCTGCCTCATTAGATAGCTTCCTCAGGTTAAACTCTGTGTGCCATGTTGGCATCGGCCACAGATAGCTAAAGGATTAGTCAAGAGAGGGTAGGACTTAGGGTTTTAGAATTCTCCTCTTCTCTCAGTCAGGTGTCATGTTGCTCTTTTCCTCCACCCATCTCGCTTTCTTTCCCATCTCTCTCTTTCTCTATCCCATCGCCCTCACTGTCTCCTTCTATATTTATCTCTCCTCTCTCTCTCCCTCTCTTTGTGTTCTCTCTCCCTCTCTCTGTGTTCTCTCTCTCTCTCCCTTTGTGTTCTCTCTCCCTCTCTCTGTGTTCTCTCTCTCTCCTCCCTCTCTCTGTGTTCTCTCTCTCCCTCTCTCTGTGTTCTCTCTCTCTCTCCCTCTCTCTGTGTTCTCTCTCTCTTCTCTGTGTTCTCTCTCTCTCTCTCTCCTCTCTCTCTGTGTTCTCTCTCTCCCTCTCTCTGTGTTCTCTCTCTCTCTCTCTCCTCTCTCTTCTCTCTCTCCCTCTCTCTGTGTTCTCTCTCTCTTCTCTCTCTGCGGTCTCTCTCTCTCTTTATATCTCGGTCTGCTCTCCATACTCTGCTGATTGCGCTCAGATTCGTTTCTGTATGCTCCCCTTTATCCCCCAGGTCATTGTTTTTTGTTTAGCTTTTGAAAACCACGGACAGTCGTCTTTCGCAATCTCCATCAGTCTCCTCCAGGGCCCTTTGTGAGGCACAAGGGTGGGATTAAACAGCCGAGCGTCGCCAAGACAAGACAAATGGTTATTATAGGGGGAAAAAAAATGAAAGGGATCTAATTACCATGATACATGCGCTCACAATGCTCCATTGATCTGGGGCTAAATGTCTAGCATGTCCCACTTCTAGATTAGATTAGATTCAACTTTATTGTCATTGTGCAGAGTGCAGGTATGAAGATAATGAAATGCATGTTGTATGTACAGTATGAACAGATCATGTACATTCGGTGAACTAGTCAGGAAGAAGTAGTCTACAGGCTCTCGACTATATTCTGGCAAATGTTTATTGCCTGGGTTTAAGGCATTGCTGGAATAGAATAGTTCCCTAACGTTTATTTCTTATTTTTAATGTTATGCACACTGTAAACGTCCATTATCGTTGGATAATTCATGGGTTTGTTTCCCATTTAATGGCTGAGATATAAAAGGGGTCTCTGTGTCACATAAGCTCTTAAACGTGTAATTCATTTATGTATTTTGTATTCATAAACAAGGGACATTCCAGAATATATTTCGGAACACAACTGAAGATTCATGGCGCTGCATGAAAGCTTGATGAAGGGTCATACAGACTCCACAGTGTGTGACGAAGGACTTTTTTTCTTCTCTTTCTTTCTCAAGATTCTCAGGGGTGTCTCTTACGACTTCCCCCTCGTCTCCAAGCAAGTAGTCTTCGGTGAAAGGTCAAACCGGAATTTTACTTTACTCCGAATATCCCGATGATGCTTCGCAGTGGTGTGTTTTTCTAGCTTGATGACTTACTTTAGTCTTTGGCCTTCCTCTGTCCAAGGCCTTAGACGGGAGCAGCCACTGAAAGGGCTAAACGATTGCGAGTGAATCAGGCTACTCCTCAGCTTGTCCACTTCTCCCTCATTAGAAGAACATCACCGCCCCCAGGATGGGTGATTGACAGCTGGGCATGGACTGGGTTGCCCCTCAGGCAGTGATGTGCCAGGTTGAGCTGCCTCTTAGTTTGTACCAAATGGAACATAGAGTGGGGATATAATAAGATGACTTTCTACGGAGGGGGCGGGGGCCTGAAATCCCCCCCCCGCCATTAACCCCGCCACCACCACAACCCCCCTCTGCCTTCTCCGCTTTGAAGTAAATGAGATATTGGTTGCGGCATCAGGGAGCCTGGTGCATTTTTTTCTGCCCAGACACGGATAAATCTTACTCTGATCGAAACCCCCTGAGCGATAGGGGGGTGGGGGGTGGGGTTGGTGGTGGTTGGGTGCGAAGAGGAGGAGAGAATGAAAGGACAGAGGGAGAGAGATTCAGTGCCACGAATTGGCTGGCAAAGTAATTGGTTCAGTGGAATGTCTGTCACGCTGTTTTCCACAGCTGCGTTAAGACGAATTCACATTCACACGCTGTAGTTTGTGTGTGTGTGTGTGTGTGTGTGTGTGTGTGTGTGAGAGAGAGAGAGAAGAGAGAGGGTGGGAGTGTATGAGTGAAGGACAGAGAAAAAAAAGATTTTTTTTGTGTTGTGTTTGTGTGTGTGTGTGTTGTATATTTCAATGCAAATGACTCACTGGTTAGTTAGCAGATCGATTACCTGACTGGGTGTTGCCAGGAAGCTGTTTGCTGATTTGAAGTGTTTAGCCCTGTTAGGAGTCTAACAGATGTGTTGCTATTTCAATGGGTTTCAGCATTTATCTATTTACTGCTAGTCACTAGCAACAAGATGCTAATTTAGCAGGGTCAGGTCTGGGTAGGTTGGTTGCCAGCAGTTAGCAGGTTAAGGTCATTAGGTTTAACCCCTAATGCTCAGTGTCACGTGATGCCGTGAACTGGCTAGAATTGTAAATGCACTGTAGTTCTTCAATGCTAGCTAATGAGGATGTTTAGCAAGTTCATTCTGTATGTGAATTGTAGCGGTTATCAGGCCGAGTGAAGGCATTTAGGATCACTGGCTGGTGGCTGTGTCTTCACTGTCCCTGTGACTTTGGTCTTGTAGGCCTCCTGGGATTGTCTCTCTCCATGCCTGAAGAAATATCGATCGAGATATTCACAGCTAAGAAGGACCTTCAAGATCCCCTTCAGCACTCTCATACCATGGAGAATGCAACTTTGCTCTAAATCTGAGCTAAAGTCAGTTACTAGCTAGGAACTTATCCTAGTGTGCGAAGACCTGCTCCACAGCTGGTATAGTGCTAGCTGCTCTGTGGGTTAGCCTAACCCTCGAATAGCCAACGCTAACCCTAACCTCTAGATTAGCCAACGCTAACCCTAATCTCTAGGTTAGCCAACGCTAAGCCTAATCTCTAGGTTAGCCAATGCTAACCCGAACCCCTAGGTTAACCTACCCATTCTGGGGTGTTGAAAGAGGGAAGTGGTTACCCTCTAGCTATTCCTCAGAATTGACACCAACTCTGCTCTCTGTCATTTCGCTCTTTTGTAAATTTGTGTTTGGGAAACTTATGGAGGGGTGGGAAGGAGAATTTTTATCACAGGTGCAAGATGTCAATGCCAACAAAGCTTAGGGGTCTGATAACACACACTTGGCCTTGAGTACTTAAAATTAGTTATGTTATGCTAAATAGAACATGTTGTGTTTTTACCTCATGAAAAATACCTCAACATGTCATCACACCTAATCTGCTTGCCTGCATTTACAAGAAATACGTTTAGACAAAGTGTCCAGTATGAACTATAGGGTTCATCACATATCATTAATGTTCTGGAATTCAAAACGTGGTACTTCAGCTTACCAGGATGGCCGAGTGGTATTAAGGCATTGGACTTCCAACGGAGAGATGTCCACTCCTGGTCAAATAAGTAGCTAACTTTGAACTGGAAACTCAAATTTAAAATGAAACTTCTGTTGATATTCCAAAACCAATTAATCTGTTTTCACAAGCTTGATATGGACTGACCCAAAGACTTACCCCCAAATGGAAAATAGTGAAATGAGGCCTTTTCCATCTAACCTACTCACACAGTTCCCCACTAGCAATTGCCAGTCTGCTTCCTGATGCATAAAAGACTGACAGGACAGGAGTTTGTGTGTGTGTGTGTCTGCAGTGCTACATATTTCTCTGGTGTAGCACTAAATCTGTCTAGTCAGGACCGGTCCAAACACACACCCTGTACCTCAGGGGAAGGGGCTCACATGCCACCTGAAGGGTGGAGAACACAAGCAAACATGGCTTCCTTTTAGATCTCCGTGTTCTGACATGCAGATTCTGCAACATGTCCGTCTCGTTCACAGGCATGTTTCATAACACTGCTAAACCCCCCTCTGGTAGCTGCTCACTCTACCCAACCTCCTTGTCTTTCTCTCTCTCTCTCTCTCCTTCCCTGTCATATTTAAATACATGTTATGTGTTAAGCTGTCCCACCAGCAGGTATCCAAATACCCTCTCTTCCCTACCTTTCCCTTCTCTCCCTCTCCCTCTCTCCCTGTCTCATCCTGTCATCCTCTCTTCCTTATCTTTTTAAACCTCTTTTGTGATGCTACAAGTCTTCCCTTTGAGGCTTCTGTGTGTTTGTGTGGCATGTCCTCAGATAGTCCCTAACTTCACAATGGCTCATCTGCATCTGTGCTAAGTCTGAGCTAGCCCCCTGCCCAGCGTCAGATGCTTGTCTGGCGCCATCTCAGTTTTTTCCCCCCTCTCTGTCTCTTTCCATCACCTTCGTGAGACCGAGCGCTTTCGAGCGAAAGGCAGCCGACCGAATACTGCCACGGATTCGCTCTGTAGGGAGGAAGAGGATAAAGAAGAAGAGATGTTTTGACTGAGGCGTGGAGATTATTGTCACTGTGCATGGCGAAAGCTTAACGGCATGCTTTCTCGCTCTGCCTGGGAAGAATTGGCATCATGTCTTAAAAGTAGGAGAAGGAGACGTGAAGAAATCACTCAATGTTTAAATGTTTCTGATGTCCCTGCTGCTGGATAGACCTTCTCTTCTGGGACTTCTCTTTGGATTGATTAGTGATAGACCTACCTGTCTGTTCATGAAGGACCTCTTGCTGGGTGCATAGAGGGCCGTGTTACATGAGACAAAATTAGAAGAGATGAGACCAGATGAGATGAGACAAAATAAGATGAGAGGAGAGAGTGTTACTTCGTATGATCTGATTCAGTTTTTGCTGTAGAAACGAACGCCAGTGACACTTTCTTGCTTAATCGCTCGTCTGAAACATTTATGGAAACTAAATATTATTTTAAGGCTTTGTGAATGTCATTCTGTGCTCTCGCCTTCGACTCATGCTTTTTTCTCTATCCCTGTGTTCTCTTGTGTAATTCTCTCTTTCATCTGCCATGCTCTCATTCTCTCTTTCTCATTCTCTCTCTCTCTCTCTCTGTTTCTTTCTCTCTCTCTCTCTCTCCTTACCCTCCTCTCTCTCTCTCTCTCTGTTTCTTTCTTTCTCTCTCTCTCTGTCAGTCGTCTGTGCAGGGTGAGAGATGGACGGCCTGCCTAATGAAGTTCCTCTCTCTTGTCAAATATTTATCCGGGGGTAATGAGGGAGATTATCCATGTGCAGCCCTGCTCTCTGCAAGACAAAGCCTGTGATGAAAGGGCCCTTTCTCTTCCTCTTCCTCCTTCTCCTCCTCCACTCCCCATACTGTCTGTCAGCTTGGCACAACTTTGCAGAGACAGATCTCATACAGACATACACACACACTCAGACACTCAGACAGTCTCAAAAGGATTTTGCGATCTTGCAATAGCGAGTAGGCAATTTTCTCCTATTACCACAACAGTCATGCAGTATTCATGCAATAACGTCATGGAATTTCGGCATTATTTGCGGTTGATTTTATTTAACTCAAAATGACCTAAATTGTAATCGCAATTCACTGCAGCAAATTACATCACTTTTGGCCACAACAATCACAACAAACCCTTGCAGGATCCTGGAGGGACGGCTCAGAACACACACAAAGACACCCATATTGTTTTCTTTCTCTCTTCGCCTTTCTATGTAGACCGAAGGTGATGAGAATCTGGTATTGCTTAGCCGTCTCTTCAAGAGGCTAGCATCATGTTGTCCTTGGGATCTATAGTACCTGTTTCTGTGTGTACCACAGAGGTGCTCTCTCCAGGTCATCTGAAGTCTCCCATCTTTGTTCTCAAGTGGAGAACATTATAACTTTACTATATCCTACACTCATACGGTCACTTAAGTCGCCTGATGCGCCGGACACATCACACACACACACACACACACACACACACACACACACTCAGTACCTTCTGTAACACAGTCATCCTTCCCATCTATTGGGAGAGGAACTAACATCCATGAAGGCATTCACCAAAGCACCAGAACCTGACGAAGACGAAGATGGAGCTGAGCTGCCCTCATCTCAGTAAGCGTGTTGTACACCTGCACACTCCAGAGCACTTTCCAAGCACTTCCTGTTTGCTTCAACATGGCTAATTTGAGCTCTGTCTTCGGAAGGTGTCAGATTGGATGGGAAATAATCAGACGTAGTCAATCCTCTGATGGTTCACACCCTCATTTAAACTGAATTCCCTCGTGTGTGTGTGTGTGTGTGTGTGTGTGTGTGTGTGTGTGTGTGTGTGTGTGTGTGTGTGTGTGTGTGTGTGTGTGTGTGTGTGTGTGTGTGTGTGTGTGTGTGTGTGTTTGTGTCCACACAAGAACTCAGTTAGTGACTGACTGGAACAAGTCTACACCACACCACATGAAGTCAAGATCTATTCCATAGTCAGCTGTTGTATGGGAACACTGAGTCTTCAGACAAGATTCTGAGCATGCATTGCCTTTGAGTGTGTGTGTGTGTCTGTGTGTGCATGTGTGTGTCTGTGTGTGCGCATTAATACTTTTCTGTATCATGTTTCATGTATACAGGTGTGTGTGTGTCTGTGTGTGTGCATGAATACTTTTCTGTACAAGTATACAGGTGTGTGTGTGTGTGTGTGTGTGTGTGAGAATCAACAATGTGTTGGTGTCTCTCTGACCCCACTCTGTGGTGACAGACTGCACTGCTCAATAAAAACAGTAAACACACTACCTATCCTGCATAACTGCTGCAGCTAGATCACAGTGGACCACACACACACACACACACACACACACACACACATATATACACAGTATGTTAGTGTCATTAAGTTGCAGAGTATACTTATTAAAGTAGTATGGTTTATTTAATATGGCACTAAGGATGAAACATAACATGACGTATGACACGTAGCATCTTATCCCCCCTCTCAGTCTGAGACTTGAAAACGGAAAACTGCCCTAAAATATGGCTGTGTGTGTGTGTTGCTGAGTGAGTACAAACTGAAGCATGCCCATTTGGAGATAACGAAATTGCCATCGTCTGAGATGGCACCACACACACA